>NC_091316.1:41011995-41014495 GCF_038502225.1 Cherax quadricarinatus | reverse complement strand
GGGACCGGACAACATCTCCCCATGGGTTCTTAGAGAAGGAGCAGAGATGCTGTGCGTGCCTCTAACCACAATCTTCAACACATCCCTTGAAACTGGGCAACTACCTGAGAAATAGAAGACAGCTAATGTAGTCCCCATATTTAAGAAAGGAAACAGAAACGAGGCACTAAACTACAGACCTGTGTCTCTGACATGTATCGTGTGCAAAGTCATGGAGAAGATTATCAGGAGGAGAGTGGTCGAACACCTGGACAGGAACAAGATTATAAATGAAAACCAGCATGGGTTCATGGAAGGCAAATCTTGTATCACAAACCTCCTGGAGTTTTATGACAAGGTAACAGAAGTAAGACACGAGAGAGAGGGGTGGGTAGATTGCGTTTTCCTAGACTGCAGGAAGGCCTTTGACACAGTTCCCTACAAGAGATTAGTGCAGAAGCTGGAGGATCAGGCGCATGTAAAAGGGAGGGCACTGCAATGGATAAGGGAATACCTGACAGGGAGGCAGCAACGAGTCATGATACGTGAAGAGGTATCACAGTGGGCGCCTGTTACGAGCGGGGTCCCACAGGGGTCAGTTCTAGGACCAGTGCTATTTTTGATATATGTGAACGACATGATGGAAGGAATACTCTGAAGTGTCCCTGTTCGCAGATGATGTGAAGTTGATGAGAAGAATTAAATCGGACGAGGATGAGGCAGGACTGCAAAGAGACGTGGACAGGCTGGACATGCGGTCCAGTAACTGGCTTTTCGAATTCAATCCAGCCAAATGCAAAGTCATGAAGATTGGGGAGGGGCAAAGAAGACCGCAGACAGAGTATAGGCTAGGTGGACAAAGACTACAGACCTCACTCAGGGAGAAAGACCTTGTGGTGACAATAACACCGAGCACATCACCGGAGGCACATATCAACCAAATAACCGCTGCAGCATACGGGCGCCTGGCAAACCTGAGAATAGCGTTCCGAAACCTTAATAAGTAATAGTTCAAGACACTGTACACTGTGTATGTTAGGCCCATACTGGAGTATGCAGCACCAGTCTGAAACCCAAACCTGGTCAAGCACGTCAAGAAGTTAGAGAAAGTACAAAGGTTTGCAACAAGGCTAGTCCCAGAGCTCAAGGGAATGTCGTACGAGGAAAGGTTAAGGGAAATCGGACTGACGACACTGGAGGACAGAAGGGTCAGGGGAGACATGATAACGACATACAAGATACTGCGGGGAATAGACAAGGTGGACAGAGATAGGATGTTCCAGAGAGGGGACACAGGGACAAGGGGTCACAACTGGAAGCTGAAGACTCAGACGAGTCACAGGGACGTTAGGAAGTATTTCTTCAGTCATAGAGTTGTCAGCAAGTGGAATAGCCTAGCAAGTGAAGTAGTGGAGGCAGGAACCATACATAGTTTTAAGAAGAGGTATGACGAAGCTCAGGAAGCAGAGAGAGAAAAGACCCAGTAGCGATCAGTGAAGAGGTGGGGCCAGGAGCTGAGTCTCGACCCCTGCAACCACAATTAGGTTTGTACACACACACATACACACACACACACACACACACACCCCCACCCACCCACACACACAGACACACACACACACACACACACACACACACACACACACACCCACCCGCGCACACACACACACACACACACACACACACACACACACACACACACACACATACATAGCTTTAAGCAGAGGTATGGTAAAGCTCACGGCTCAGGGAAAGTGACCTAGTAGCGATCAGTGAAGAGGCGGGGCCAGGAGCTCGGACTCGACCCCCGCAACCTCAACTAGGTGAGTACACACACACACACACACACACACACACGAGAGAGAGGGGTGGGTAGATTACGTTTTCCTAGACTGCAGGAAGGCCTTTGACACAGTTTCCCACCGCGGGTTCTATCCCCGTCCGTGGTATGGTTTGCTTGCAATCGTGTCATTACGATTTCGTGAGTCATACCAGGTATATAGTTTTAACACTAGGGTTGCCTGCATACCAGGTATATAGTTTTAACACTAGGGTTGCCTACATACCAGGTATATATTTTTAACACTGGGGTTGCCTACATACAAGGTATATATTTTTAACACTGGGGTTGCCTACATACCAGGTATATATTTTTAACACTGGGGTTGCCTACATACCAGGTATATATTTTTAACACTGGGGTTGCCTACATACCAGGTATATATTTTTAACACTGGGGTTGCCTACATACCAGGTATATATTTTTAACACTAGGGTAACCTACATACCAGGTATATACTTTTAACACTAGGGTAGCCTACATTCCAGGTATGCATTTTTAACACTAGGGTAGCCTACATGCCAGGTATGCATTTTTAACACTAGGGTAGCCTACATGCCAGGTATGTATTTTTAACACTAGGGTAGCCTATATACCAGGTATATATTTTTACCTCTGGGGTTGTGTACAAACCAGGTATATATTTATAAATACGAACCTCAGCGTAGACACATACAAAAA
>NC_091316.1:40997146-41011895 GCF_038502225.1 Cherax quadricarinatus | reverse complement strand
AGGTCATATCCGTCCCAACTGCCCCCACAAACCCCAACCCATTAGGAAAATCTCTAATATCCCTAGTAACATGTCCCCTAGAGAAGTAGAAAAAGGTATGGCCCCTTATTATTGCAAGAGTCTTATTTCCCTTCAGGAAAACTCAGAAACAACTGAAGTAAAGCCCTTTAGAGATACTGAAGCATATTGCTCACTTGTAAGAGAAGGAATATTACCCCTTTCAGAGAACACTTCCTTGAATTCCTCTGTTTTATTAGAAGCATTTGGAGGAGCTATATATTCTGTCCCTTTGCATAAAATTTATGAACAGTGCAAATATTACACTGGGTACTTGACTGTAGGTGTCTCAAAAGGATTTCCCTTGAAAGATGCCATGTTATTACTGGGTAATAACATTTCTACTGTTAGTGCGTGTCCTGAACCTATGAGTAATTCTTCTCCGGTGTTGGCCATAACTCGGGCAACATCCCAAGGGTTGTCTGGAGAGAATGTTGACCTATCCTTGGACGACTCCGATCTCGGAATAGCCACGTTGTTTTATGAGGCACACCGGCCGGAGCCTCGTAAATCAAGTGAACAGACCCCGATCAAGCCTTCCTATTCCCAGGTTGCAGGATTGCCAGATGTCTCTGTTTCCATGCCTGAGGGACTGTCCTTCCAGGAGGAACAACGAAAGGACCCTTCTTTAAAATTCGCTTTTCAGGCAGCCATGGGTAAATCCTCTTTGGGTCATCCGGTCAAATATGAAGTTAAAAACGATTATTTGATCTGCGCTGAGACTGGTAAGGATATAGAGGGCCGGCAATTGTTTAACAGGTTAGTGGTTCCAACAAAGTATAGACCTCAAATATTAAATATAGCTCATAATACTTCATTAGGAGGTCACTTAGGAATTACTAAAACCTTGTATAGAATCACAAAAGAATTTTATTGGCCAAAATTAAAGAAAGACGTGAAGAATCATATTAGGTGTTGCCGAGAATGTCAGCAAGTAGGGAAACCTGGACATTACATTAAACCTGCACCTCTCCAACCTATACCTGCTGATGGAGAACCTTTTGCAGATTTAATTATAGATTGTGTAGGTCCACTACCTAGGTCAAAGTCTGGAAATCAATATTTATTTACGATTATGGATAAAGTAACCAGATATCCTGAAGCAATTCCCATGCGCAGTATTAATACTAAAGCTATTCTCAAAGCTTTAACAAAATTCATTTCTTGTTTTGGCATTCCTAAAACTATTCAAAGTGATCAAGGTACTAACTTTACTGCCAAAGCATTTAGGGAAGTATTAACTAGGTTAGGGATAATCCACAACTTATCCACTGCCTATCATCCTCAGTCCCAAGGCGCCTTGGAAAGATTCTATCAGACGTTAAAAACTATGATAACTTTTTGCATGCACTTTCCTACAGACTGGGATGAATCACTACCTTTGTTACTGTTCTCAGTACGAGAGACGGTACAAGTCTACAGGGTATAGTCCGTTTGAGCTGATCTTTGGGCACAATGTACGAGGTCCTCTTCGGGTGCTCAAAGAAGGATGGATGGGAGAAGACGTTAGCTCAACACTCTACAACCCGTCTTCAAGGTTGCAGGTGGCACGTCAGTTAGCCAAGGCTAACCTAAAGACGGCTCAAAGTAAGATGAAACAGAGGTATGACAGAAGTGCAAAATTCCGCTCCTTCCATCCAGGAGACAAGGTGTTGGTGCAGGAACCTATACCTGGCCACACCTTGAAAGCTAGATTTACGGGACCTATGCAGATTGTAAGTAGATTATCTGATGTAAATTATGTGGTAGCTCCCATTGATAAGACCTCAAAAACTAAAATTTACCACATCAATCAATTAAAATCTTTTCATACACCAGATAAAGTCCCAGTAATGACTCTGTCCTCTACCTCTGAGGACGACTCTGATTCTTTGCACTCTATCTCTGAAATTAATATTAAACTTTCAAATTCTGTCCTCAAGGATCCTAGCCCTTTAATGGAGGGATTATCTGAAATGCAAGCAACAAATTTAACTGAGCTTCTACAGTCATATCCTAATATTTTTTCGGATGTGCCGAAAAAATGTACGTTAGGTTACCATGATGTAGATGTGGGAAACTCTAAACCAATTAAACTCTCCCCCTACAGAGCTAATCCTGAAAAGCAGAGGCTAAGTCAGCAGGAAGTAGAATTTTTGTTAAAGCATGGTTTAGTGGAGGAGTCATCTAGTCCATGGGCTTCACCGTGCATCCTTGTGAAGAAGGCTGATGGAGGGTTTCGTATGTGTACAGACTACCGTAAAGTGAACGAGGTCACAATTACAGATGCTTACCCTCTTCCTCGTCTGGATGACGTAATTGACTTTGTGGGTAAGGCTACTTTTGTGTCCAAGATCTCCTTAAAGGCTACTATCAGGTACCTTTGACGGATAAGGCGAAGGAAATCTCTGCCTTCGTAATTCCAGGAGGTCATTATCAATACACAGTTACCCCCTTCGGAATGAAAAATTCCCCCTCTTCATTTCAGAAACTTATCCATCAGGCTATTAAAGGACTTGAAGGCACGGCAGCGTACCTAGATGATAATGTTGTGGTGTCTGATACTTGGGCTCAACACCTACTTAGACTTAAGGCTCTTTTTGAGACCTTTAAGAGTTCCCATTTAACAGTTAATTTATCTAAATCTTCCTTTGGCCAGGCCACTGTCACTTTTCTAGGCCATGAAGTAGGTAGTGGTAAAGTTGCACCTAAACTTGCTAAAGTTCTTGCTATTAAAGATTATCCAGTTCCTCATGATAGGAAATCTCTTCAACGTTTCCTAGGCATGATAGGATTTTACAGAAGATTCTGTAAGAATTTCTCAGATATTGTAGCCCCTCTTACCTCTCTTACCAGTCACAAAGTTCCCTTTAATTGGACCTCAGACTGTAACACTGCTTTTAATAAAGCAAAAAGATTATTGTGTACTGCACCCATTCTTTTGTCTCCAGACTTCTCCAAACCTTTTTCATTACAGGTTGATGCTTGTGAGTCTGGGGTTGGGGCAGTACTATTACAAAACGAGAATGAGGAGTTGCAGCCTGTAGCATACTTTTCAGCCAAGTTCCAGCCACATCAGAGGGCTTACTCTACCATTGAAATAGCCCTCGCGCTGGTACTGGCTTTGGAGCATTTCGATGTTTGTGGGCCAGACATCGCAGGTGGTCAGTGTACAGTAATCACAATCCTCTAGTATATTTCCAAGCCATGAAGAACCACAACACAAGGCTCATGCACTGGACGCTAAGACTGCAACCATACTCACTCAGAATTAAATATATTGCCGGCAAAGAAAATGTGTTGGCGGACTCTTTATCTAGAGTCTAATATTTTTATTTATTTAGGTTAGGATGTTATATTATTTGTGGTAACCCCTTTTCACGCTTTTTTTTTATCCCCTGGTGTGGGTTTTTTTTTTTATTGAGGGGATGCGGGCTGCCATCCGCCTGTATCTTGGACCTATGCTAGCCTGACTGACTGCTGTCTCACTTTGAGTTTAGGGTTTGGCTTTTTGTCACGAGAAAAGCTGAGCTCTATCCAAGAGTTGGATGGTGGAAAGGAAAGGCAGTCCCATTATTTTGTGCCATGGCGGCACGGTTACCACTGGGAGGTGGCAGCCTAATCCTGAGCCTTCTCGGGGTGGAGTTGTGGCATGCAAAGAGTACGTAACCTTTATTCGGCGCATGTACACACCCTCATTTACAGGCTATCTCCCCCAACCAGCGAACCAGGTTGCTAAGAGTTGATGATGGGGCCCCGTCGTTCAACGAGTGACCAGGTTCTAGCCAATTAGAAGATGGTTTTGGCAATTGCAGAGGTTAAGTGGGTACCACTCTCCTGTCTGCCCTTGTCATTCCCATTCTAGAGCTGGTTGAAGCACGGTCTGCTATCTTGAGGTTTCTATTTCTGCCTTGCTTACCGTGGAGTGCACTATACTTATCACTGTACATAGTGTACATATTGCTGTTCTAAATTGGTGAAGGATAATATAAGTCTAAACTTTTTCTGCTGTGTTTATTTTGCTCCCATTACACCCGGGATAACAGGCCATTTGGAATCCTGGGTTGTAACACACACACACACACACACACACACACACACACACACATGCAACACACACGCAACACACACACACAACACACACACAACACACACACAACACACAACACACACACACACACACACACACACACAACACACACAACACACACACACACACACACACACACACACACACACACACACACACACACACACACACACACACAAAGCCTGAAACAGATTAGAGAGACAAATGACAATTCAGATGTGACATCAGGAAATTCAAAGTCAGGCGCAGACAAGGGGATGGTAAGCAACAACGGAGACATGCCGTACACGAAGGCCCTATCAGACCCACGTGGGGTCAGGGAAAAGACGATGAGCACACTAAGATCAAACGACAGGTCCGAAGACAATGAAGGTTTGTTATATGCAGAGATTCTAACAGCCAACTGCAGTAGCAAGGGAGAGCTGGTCAGGAAAGACAGTTCACTGAGAATAGAAGTTTCAGATATGACAGGGACTGAAGGCAAGAACATGTCAATGGAAGGAAATAAAATGCCTCAGAGGAAGCAGATGGAGACTCAGTGGGAGGAGGAAAGGGCGAGGTCAGTTTTTGTGTACGGGCTCCAAGAAGCCAAGGGGGCCAACTTTGAAGAAATAAAACAGGAGGAGAAAAAAAATGATTGAAGGCATCATGAAAACAATAGGGGAGGGCAATATGACCCAGGTGACAAATTTTCAGAGAATTGGGTGGTTTGCGAGTGGAAGGATACGGCCTGTCAGAGTAACTTTCAAGGAAGAATCAGTTCGAACCAGGATTCTGCAAGAGAAAGCAAGACTGAGGGACAAAGAGGGGTACCAGAGAGTATACCTCGACCGCGACAGAACACAAGAAGAAAGGACTACACTGAAAGAGAGGGTACAGAGACGCAAGGAGGAACGAGAAGCAATGAAAATGAGCAGGACCCAGACACAGGAGGAAGGGCAAACACACCCCACAGAATCTCCCACCAAAAGACTCCACCCGCGACATTCCCAACGCAACTGAGCAACCTATACTACAACCCACTCACTGTTCCCTCTGCCACCAACCCCCATATCACAAACCTCACCCCAACAGCTGTCCCTTATGGGCATTCTGACCCCACCCCCATCAACACAAACCCCACCTACACCACGGCCCCATATAGGCCCCCACCAAGGCTCTCGCTCCCCCAACCCCAATATTCTTGCATGACCACAATGATAGAAAAGAAACTAAAGGTTTGGTACACAAACGAGGATGGAATAACGAATAAACATGAGGAGTGGAATGAAAGAATCAGTGAAAAATCCCCAGACATCATAGCAGTCACAGAAACAAAACTCGCTGAGACAATAACAGACACAATCTTCCCAACAGGATATCAGATCCTGAGGAAAGATAGAAGGAGTAGAGGGGGAGGAGGGGTTGCACTGCTCATAAAACACCAATGGGGATTTGAGGAAATGGAAGGCATGGACATGATTGGAGAAAGAAACTACATTGTAGGTACAATTCAGTCCGGAGAACATAAAGTAGTCATTGGAGTGATGTATAACCCACCACAGAACTGCAGGAGGCCAAGAGAGGAGTACGAAGAAAACAACAGGGTGATGGTGGACACACTGGCTGAGGTGGCAAGAAGAGCTCACTCGAGCAGAGCAAAGTTACTGGTAATGGGCGATTTCAACCACAGGGAGATCGACTGGGAAAACCTGGAACCACATGGGGGTCCCGAAACATGGAGAGCCAAGATGATGGATGTGGTACTTGAAAACCTCATGCATCAACATGTCAGGGACACAACCAGAGAGAGAGAGGGGAGGATGAGCCAGCAAGACTGGATCTTGTGTTCACCCTGAGCAGTTCAGACATTGAGGACATCACTTACGAGAGGCCCCTTGGAGCTAGCGATCATGTGGTTCTGAGTTTTGACTATATAGTAGAGTTACAAGTGGAGAAGGTAACAGGAACTGAAGGGGACAGGCCAAACTATAAAAGGGGGGACTACACAGGTATGAGAAACTTCCTGCAGGAGGTTCAGTGGGACAGAAATGGTAGGAAAATCAGTAAACGAGATGATGGAATATGTGGCAACAAAGTGCAAGGAGGCAGAGGAAAGTTTTGTTCCCAAGGGAAACATAAATAATAGGAAGACCAAAACGAGTCCTTGGTTTACCCGAAGGTGTAGGGAGGCAAAAACTAAGTGCAACAGCGAATGGAAAAGGTACAGGAGGCATAGGACCCAGGAAAACAAGGAGATTAGTAGAAGAGCCAGAAACGAGTATGCGCAGATAAGGAGGGAGGCCCAGCGACAGTATAAAAACAACATAGCATCGAAAGTCAAATCTGACCCGAAACTGCTGTATAGCCACATTAGGAGGAAGACAACAGTCAAGGACCAGGTGATAAGGCTGAGGAAAGAAGGTGCAGAACTCACAAGAAACGATCAAGAGGTATGTGAGGAGCTCAACACGAGATTTAAGGAAGTATTTACAGTAGAGACAGGAAGGACTCTGGGGGGGACAGACCAGATGGGGACACCAGCAAGGAATACACCAACAAGTGTTGGACGACATACATACATACAGATGAGGAGGAGGTGAAGAAACTGCTAAGGGACATCGATACCTCAAAGGCAATGGGACCGGACAACATCTCTCCGTGGGTCCTTAGAGAGGGAGCAGATATGTTGTGCGTGCCACTTACCACAATCTTCAACACATCCCTGGAAACTGGGCAACTACCTGAGGTATGGAAGACGGCAAATGTAGTTCCCATTTTCAAAAAAGGAGACAGAAAAGAGGCACTAAACTATAGACCTGTGTCATTGACGTGTATAGTATGCAAAATTATGGAGAAGATTATCAGGAGGAGAGTGGTGGAGCACCTGGAACGGAACAGGAGTATAAATGCCAACCAGCACGGATTCACGGAAGGCAAATCCTGTGTCACAAACCTTCTGGAGTTTTATGAAAAAATAACAGAAGTAAGACAAGAGAGAGAGGGGTGGGTTGATTGCATCTTCTTGGACTGCAAGAAGGCCTTTGACACAGTTCCTCACAAGAGATTAGTGCAGAAGCTAGAGCATCAGGCGCATATAACAGGAAGGGCACTGCAATGGATCAGAGAATACCTGACAGGGAGGCAACAACGAGTCATGGTACGTAATGATGTATCACAGTGGGCACCTGTGACGAGCGGGGTCCCACAGGGGTCGGTCCTAGGACCAGTGCTATTTTTGGTATGTGTGAACGACATGACGGAAGGGCTAGACTCAGAAGTGTCCCTGTTTGCAGATGATGTGAAGTTAATGAGGAGAATTAAATCTGATGAGGACCAGGCAGGACTTCAAAGAGATCTGGACAGACTGGACACCTGGTCCAGCAAATGGCTTCTCGAATTTAATCCTTCCAAATGCAAAGTCATGAAGATAGGGGAAGGGCACAGAAGACCACAGACAGAGTATAGGCTAGGCGGCCAAAGACTGCAAACCTCACTCAAGGAGAAAGATCTTGGGGTGAGTATAACACCGAGCATGTCTCCGGAAGCACACATCAATCAGATAACTGCTGCAGCATATGGGCGCCTGGCAAACCTGAGAACAGCATTCCGATACATTAGTAAGGAATCATTCAACACACTGTACACCGTGTATGTCAGGCCCATACTGGAGTATGCAGCACCTGTTTGGAACCCGCACTTGATAAAGCACGTCAAGAAACTAGAGAAAGTACAAAGGTTTGCGACAAGGTTAGTTCCAGAGCTAAGGGGAATGTCCTATGAAGAAAGATTAAGGGAAATCGGCCTGACGACACTGGAGGACAGGAGGGTCAGGGGAGACATGATAACGACATATAAAATACTGCGTGGAATAGACAAGGTGGACAAGGACAGGATGTTCCAGGGAGGGGACACAGAAACAAGAGGCCACAATTGGAAGTTGAAGACACAAATGAGTCAGAGAGATAGTAGGAAGTATTTCTTCAGTCATAGAGTTGTAAGGCAGTGGAATAGCCTAGAAAATGACGTAGTGGAGGCAGGAACCATACACAGTTTTAAGACGAGGTTTGATAAAGCTCATGGAGCGGGGAGAGAGAGGGCCTAGTAGCAACCGGTGAAGAGGCGGGGCCAGGAGCTAGGACTCGACCCCTGCAACCACAAATAGGTGAGTACAAATAGGTGAGTACATTGCCAGACTCACACATACTCCCCACCTCCCCCACCAACACCACCTCCTTCACCTGATCCCTCCCTCTCCCTCTTTCACCCTCCCTCTCCCCACCTCTCCCTCCTTCCCCCTCTCTCCCACTCATCCACATACTTCTTCCTCCTTCCCACTCCCACTCCCCACTACTCTCCCACATAGCCTCAGATCCCCCACTACCTCCCACCCCCACACTCTGACATACACAATACTAACCTAACATACATAATTACATAGGTTTCCCACTCTGAGGCAATCAGGATAAAACAAAAATGGGTTGCCAGAGAGCAACAAGAAAAAACAAGTGGTAGGAGGAGGAAACTGCAAAGGAAGATTGGGCAGCAGAGCTCACAAAAAGGGAACATGAATGGGAAAAGAAACTAGAAGAACTTAGCTTGAGAATGGAAGAGAGGATAGACATGGAAAGCAGGAAGTGGGAGGTGCAAGTCAAAGCAGCAGAGGCCAGTATACAGAGTTTAGAAGAGGAACTGAAAAATCTGAAACAGCCTAAAGAACTAAAGAACATTTTGGGATTGACAACAGAGACTGCTACCTCAGTCACAAATAAGGGGACTGTAGGGAAAGAAGGAGCAAAACTTCATGTAGAAGCTCAAACAGTGGAGACTGTAGTAAATGAAAGAGCTAAGCTATATGTGGAGGCCATAACAGACCACAGCAGAGCCCAGGGAAAGCCGAGGAGGGAAAATGACAGGCCACTGAGCCCAAGTACATTAGCTAGTGAAACTGAAGAAAGGAAAGCTGCAATGGAGGAAATCAAATTGAATGAGGGGATACACAGGGATATGCAGTGGAAGAATGAAAGGGTGAGGTCAGTCTATGTGTATGGGCTCCAGGAAGATGAAAGCAAGAAAACAAGGGGAAAAAAAGCAATTGAAAGCATCATAAAAGCAATAGGAGAAGACGACATGACCCAGCTGGAAAATTTTCGGAGAATAGGGGGGTTTGTAAAAAAAGGAATCCGGCAAGAGAAAGTTACCTTCAAGGAAGAATCGACTCGGAACAGGATCCTGCAGAAGAAAGCACGATTAAGGGACGTGCCAGCATACAGGAAGGTGTATCTCGACTGCAACAGAACACAAGCAGAAAGGCAGAAACAGAGAGAGATGGTACAAAGGCGAAAGGAGGAAAGAGAGGGGATGGAGAAGACAGACAGGAGATCCCAGACACAGGAAGATCAAATACAGCCTCCCTCAAAACTTCCTATAGAAGCCTCCCAACCAGGTCAACCCCAGTGCAACCAAACACACTAAACCAAAACACCCATGCCACATCCAATGCCCCCACCCACTGCATTACAAACTCCACCCCCACAGCAACCACCCATAGTTCCTTATCAGGTCTCCCACTTCCCCAACCCCAATACACCTCCCAGACCACAATCTTAGAAAAGAAGTTGAAGGTGTGGTATACAAATGCAGATGGAATAACAAATAAGTATGAGGAGTGACACGATAGAATCAATGAGACATCCCCAGACATAACAGCACTCACAGAAACAAAACTCACTAGAATAATAACAGATTCAATCTTTCCATCCGGATATCAAAATCCTCAGGAAAGACAGAGGGAGGAGAGGGGGAGGAGGAGTTGCACAGCTCATTAAAAACCAGTGGGGGGTTGAGAAAATGGAAGGAATGGATGGCACGGGCGAAAGGGACTACTTAGTAGGAACAATCCAGTCTGAGGGACATAAGGCGATAATTGCAGTAATGTACAACCCACCACAGAACTGCAGGAGGCCAAGAGAAGAATACGATGAGAGCAACAGAGCAATGGTCGACACACTAGCCGAGGTGGCCAGGAGAGCACACATGGGGGGAGCATAGTTACTAGTTATGGGTGATTTCAATCACAAGGAGATTGACTGGGAAAACCTGGAGCCCCATGGGGGTCCCGAAACATGGAGAGCCAAGATGATGGATGTGGTACTGGAAAACCTCATGCATCAACATGTTAGAGACACTACCAGAGAGAGAGGAGAGGATGAACCAGCAAGACTGGACCTTGTATTCACCTTGAGTAGTTCTGACATCGAGGATATCATGTATCAAAGGCCCCTGGGAGCTAGTGATCATGTGGTTCTGTGCTTCGACTACATAGTTGAGCTCCAAGTGGAGAGAGCAGCAGGAATAGGGTGGGAAAAACCAAACTACAAAAGGGGGAACTACTCAGGCTTGAGGAACTTCTTTCAAGACATTCAATGGGGGAGGGAACTGACAGGAAAACCAGTACAAGAAATGATGGACTATGTTGCAACAAAATGCAAGGAGGCAGAGGAGAGGTTTGTTCCCAAGGGAAACAGAAATAATGGGAAGAACAGAACGAGTCCTTGGTTCACCCAAAGGTGTAGGGAGGCAAAAACTAGGTGTACTAGAGAATGGAAAAGGTACAGAAGACAGAGAACTCAGGAAAATAAAGAGATTAGCCGAAGAGCCAGAAACGAATATGCACAGATAAGAAGGGACGCTCAGCGGCAATACGAAAATGACATATCATCGAAAGTCAAGACTGACCCGAAGCTGTTGTACAGCCACATCAGGATGAAAACAACAGTCAAGGACCAGGTAATCAGACTGAGGAAGGGTGATGGGGAATTCACAAGAAACGACCGGGAGGTATGTCAGGAGTTCAACACAAGATTTAAAGAAGTATTTACAGTGGAAACCAGTAGGACTCCAGGAAATCAGAACAGGGGGGTGCACCACCAAGTGCTGGATGAGGTACATATAACCAAGGAGGAGGTGAAGAAGCTGCTATGTGAACTTGAAACCTCAAAGGCGGTGGGACCAGACATCTCTCCGTGGGTCCTCAAAGAGGGAGCAGAGATAATGTGTGTACCATTAAGAAAGATCTTCAACACATCATTTGAAACTGGGCAACTCCCCGAGGTATGGAAGATGGCAAATGTAGTCCCAATTTTTAAAAAGGGAGACAGGCATGAGGCACTAAACTACAGACCTGTATCACTAACGTGTATAGTATGCAAGGTCATGGAGAAGATCATCAGGAGGAGAGTGGTGTAGCACCTGGAAAGAAACAAGTGTATAATTGACACCAGCACGGTTTCAGGGAGGGAAAATCCTGTGTCACAAACCTACTAGAGTTTTATGACAAGGTGACAGAAGTAAAACAAGAGAGAGAGGGGTGGATCGACTGCATTTTTTTGGACTGCAAGAAGGCCTTCGACACAGTTCCTCACAAGAGGTTACTGCAAAAGCTAGAGGATCAGGCACACATAACAGGGAAGGCACTGCAATGGATCAGAGAATACCTGACAGGGAGGCAACAACGATTCATGGTACGTGATGAGGTGTCAGAGTGGGCGCCTGTGACAAGCGGGGTTCCACAGGGGTCAGTCCTAGGACCTGTGCTGTTCTTGGTATATGTGAATGACATAACGGAAGGGATAGACTCAGAAGTGTCCTTGTTTGCGGACGATGTGAAGTTAATGAGAAGAATCAAATCGGATGAGGATCAGGCAGGACTACAAAGAGACCTGGACAGGCTACAAGCCTGGTCCAGAAACTGGCTCCTTGAGTTTAACCCTGCCAAATGCCAAGTCATGAAGATTGGGGAAGGGCAAAATAGACCGCAGACACAATATAGTTTAGATGGCCAAAGTCTGCAAACCTCACTCAAGGAAAAAGATCTGGGGGTGAGTATAACACCGAGCATATCTCCCGAGGCGCACATCAATCAGATAACTGCTGCAGCATACGGGCGCCCGGCAAACCTACGGATAGCGTTCCGATACCTCAGTAAGGATTCGTTCAAGACTCTGTATACCGTTTACGTCAGGCCCATACTGGAGTATGCAGCACCAGTTTGGAATCCACACCTAGTCAAGCACGTCAAGAAATTAGAGAAGGTGCAAAGGTTTGCAACAAGACTAGTCCCAGAGCTACGGGGATTGTCCTACGAAGAAAGGTTGAGGGAAATCGGCCTGACGACACTGGAGGACAGGAAAGTCAGGGGAGACATGATAACGACATATAAAATACTGCACGGAATAGACAAGATGGACAAAGACGCTATGTTCCAGAGATGGGACACAGACACAAGAGGTCACAATTGGAAGATGAAGACTCAGATGAATCAAAGGGATGATAGAAAGTATTTCTTCAGTCATAGAGTGGTCAGGCCGTGGAATGGCCTAGAAAGTTAAGTAGAGGAGGCGGAAACCATACATAGTTTTAAGGCGAGGCATGATAAAGCTCATGGGGCAGGAAGAGAGAGGACCTAGTAGCAATCAGTGAAGAGGCGGGGCCAGGAGCTTTGGATCGACCCCTGCAACCACAAATAGGTGAGTACAAATAGGTGAGTACACACACACTCACAACATACACACACAACACACACACACATTGCCAGACTCACATATACACTCCCCCCTCCCCCACCGACATCTCACTCCTTCACCTAATCTCTCCCCTCCCTCTTTCACCCTGCCCCTCCCCACCTCTCCATCCTTCCCCCTCTCCCTCTACCACTCACCCACTTACTTCTCCCTCCTTCCCACTCCCATTCCCCACTACTCTCCCACATAGCCACAGTTCCTCCTCTACCTCCCCCCCACACTCTGACATACACAATACTAACCTAACATACAGAATTACATAGGTTTCCCACTCTGAGGCAATCAGGATAAAACAAAAATGGGTTGCCAGAGAGCAACAAGAAAAACCAATGGACAGGAGGAGAAATCTGCAAAGGAAGAATGGGCAGCAGAGCTCACAAAAAGGGAACATGAATGGGAAAAGAAACTAGAAGAACTTAGCATGAGAATGGAAGAGAGGATAGACATGGAAAGCAGGAAGTGGGAGGTGCAAGTCAAAGCAGCAGAGCCCAGGATACAGCCTAAAGAACTGAAGAACATTTTTGGATTGACAACAGAGACTGCTACCTCAGTCACAAATAAGGGGACAGTAGGAAAAGAAGGAGCAAAACTGCATGTAGAAGCAAATCAGCGGAGACTGTAGTAAATGAAAGAGCTAAGCTATATGTGGAGGCCCTAACAGACCATAGCAGAGCCCTGGGAAAGCCCAAGTACATTAGCTAGTGAAACTGAAGAAAGGAATGCTGCAATGGAGGAAATCAAATTGAATGAGGGGATACACAGGGATATGCAGTGGGAGAATGAAAGGGTGAGGTCGATTAAGGGACATGCCGGCATACAGGAAGGTATATCTCGACCGCGACAGAACGCAAGCAGAAAGGCAGAAACTGAGAGAGATTGTACAAAGGCGAAAGGAGGAAAGAGACGGGATGGAGAAGACAGACAGGAGATCCCAGACACAGGAAGATCAAATACAGCCTCCCTCACAACTTCCTATAGAAGCCTCCCAACCAGGTCAACCCCAGTGCAACCAAACACTCTAAACCAAAACACCCATGCCACATCCAATGCCCCCCCCCACTACATTACAAACTCCACCCCCACAGCAACCACCCATAGTTCCTTATCAGGTCTCCCACTTCCCCAACCCCAATATACCTCCCAGACCACAATCTTAGAAAAGAAGTTGAAGGTATGGTATACAAATGCAGATGGAATAACAAATAAGAATGATGAGTACACGAAAGAATCAAGGAGACATCCCCAGACATAATAGCACTCACAGAAACAAAGCTCACCAGAATAATAGCAGATTCAATCTTTCCATCCGGATATCAAATCCTCAGGAAAGACAGAGGGAGGAGAGGGAAAGGAGGAGTTGCACTGCTCATTAAAAACAAGTGGGGGTTTGAGAAAATGGAAGGAATTGATGGCACGGGCGAAAGGGACTACTTAGTAGGAGCAATCCAGTCTGAGGGACATAAGGTGATAATTGCAGTAGTGTACATCCCACCACAGAACTGCAGGAGGCCAAGAGAAGAATACGATGAGAGCAACAGAGCAATGGTCGACACACTAGCCAAGGTGGCCAGGAGAGCACGCATGGGGGGAGCAAAGTTACTAGTTATGGGTGATTTCAATCACAAGGAGATTGACTGGGAAAACCTGGAGCCCCATGGGGGTCCCGAAACATGGAGAGCCAAGATGATGGATGTGGTACTGGAAAACTTCATGCATCAACATGTTAGAGACACTACCAGAGAGAGAGGAGAGGATGAACCAGCAAGACTGGACCTTGTATTCACCTTGAGTATTTCTGACATCGAGGATATTATGTATGAAAGGCCCCTGGGAGCTAGTGATCATGTGGTTCTGTGCTTCGACTACATAGTTGAGCTCCAAGTGGAGAGAGCAGCAGGAATAGGGTGGGAAAAACCAAACTACAAAAGGAGGAACTACTCAGGCTTGAGGAACTTCTTTCAAGACATTCAGTGGGAGAGGGAACTGACAGGAAAACCAGTACAAGAAATGATGGACTATGTGGCAACAAAATGCAAGGAGGCAGAGGAGAGGTTTGTTCCCA
>NC_091316.1:40867146-40992146 GCF_038502225.1 Cherax quadricarinatus | reverse complement strand
AGTATAACACCGAGCATGTCTCCGGAAGCACACATCAATCAGATAACTGCTGCAGCATATGGGCACCTGGCAAACCTGAGAACAGCATTCCGATACCTTAGCAAGGAATCGTTCAAGACACTGTACACCGTGTATGTCAGGCCCATACTGGAGTATGCAGCACCTGTTTGGAACCCGCACTTGATAAAGCACGTCAAGAAACTAGAGAAAGTACAAAGGTTATTTCCAGAGCTAAGGGGAATGTCCTATGAAGAAAGATTAAGGGAAATCGGCCTGACGACACTGGAGGACAGGAGGGTCAGGGAGACTTGATAACGACATATAAAATACTGCGTGGAATAGACAAGGTGGACAAAGACAGGATGTTCCAGGGAGGGGACACAGAAACAAGAGGCCACAATTGGAAGTTGAAGACACAAATGAGTCAAAGAGATATTAGGAAGTATTTCTTCAGTCATAGAGTTGTAAGGCAGTGGAATAGCCTAGAAAATGACGTAGTGGAGGCAGGAACCATACACAGTTTTAAGACGAGGTTTGATAAAGCTCGTGGAGCGGGGAGAGAGAGGGCCCAGTAGCAACCGGTGAAGAGGCGGGGCCAGGAGCTAAGACTCGACCCCTGGAACCACAAATAGGTGAGTACAAATAGTTGAGTACACACACACACACACACAAACACACACACACACACACACACACACACACACACACACACACACACACACACACACACACACACACACACACACACACACACACACACACACACACACACACAAACACACACACACACACACACACACACACACACACACACACACACACACACACACACACACACACACACACACACACACACACACACACACACACACACACACACACACACACACAAACACACACACACACACACACACACACACACACACACACACACACACACACACACACACACACACACACACACACACACACACACACACACACACACACACACACACACAGTAAAACATAAAGTGAGATATACTGAATATAATGATCTTAAAGTACAAATTACCACACAATAATAAATAATGAAGAAGAAAACTCGGTTCTCTTATAACAATGTTTTAAAAACGTTTAAAAGTAGACTGACGTCACGGTGAGTGGCAGGTTTGTGATTTGCTTGAGATAAACAAAGGCTGGAATGGGAGGCCCCTCTGACTGACTGCCTGCACGATACAAACAACATATCAAAACTGGACTGGAACAATGTAACATTTATGTCAGTGACATATACTGAAAACTGAACAAATATCCAGCAGAGATAACTTGTCGAGTCAGTTACTGTAACATCATTTAGCGAGGTGTCTTGATGCTGCACCGCTGATCAACATCATTTAGCGAGGGGTCTTGATGCTGCACCGCTGATCAACATCATTTAGCGAGGGGTCTTGATGCTGCACCGCTGATCAACATCATTTAGCGAGGGGTCTTGATGCTGCACCGCTGATCAACATCATTTAGCGAGGGGTCTTGATGCTGCACCGCTGATCAACAACACTTAGCGAGGGGTCTTGATGCTGCACCGCTGATCAACAACATTTAGCGAAGTGTCTTGATGCTGCACCGCTGATCAACATCATTTAGCGAGGTGTCTTGATGCTGCACCGCTGATCAACATCATTTAGCGAGATGTCTTGATGCTGCACCGCTGATCAACATCATTTAGCGAGGTGTCTTGATGCTGCACCGCTGATCAACATCATTTAGCGAGGTGTCTTGATGCTGCACCGCTGATCAACAACATTTAGCGAGGTGTCTTGATGCTGCACCGCTGATCAATATCATTTAGTGAGGTGTCTTGATGCTGCACCGCTGATCAACATCATTTAGCGAGGTGTCTTGATGCTGCACCGCTGATCAACATCATTTAGTGAGGTGTCTTGATGCTGCACCGCTGATCAACATCATTTAGCGAGGTGTCTTGATGCTGCACCGCTGATCAACAACATTTAGCGAGGTGTCTTGATGCTGCACCGCTGATCAACAACATTTAGCGAGGTGTCTTGATGCTGCACCGCTGATCAACAACATTTAGAGAGGTGTCTTGATGCTGCACCGCTGATCAACAACATTTAGCGAGGGGTCTTGATGCTGCACAGCTGATCAACAACATTTAGCGAGGGGTCTTGATGCTGCACCGCTGATCAACAACATTTAGCGAGGTGTCTTGATGCTGCACCGCTGATCAACAACATTTAGCGAGGTGTCTTGATGCTGCACCGCTGATCAACAACATTTAGCGAGGTGTCTTGATGCTGCACCGCTGATCAACAACATTTAGCGAGGGGTCTTGATGCTGCACCGCTGATCAACATTTAAGTACCATCTTTGGATCAAACTCAATAATAAATGGTCAGCATTTTTGAGATCGTCTTTATCAATTTCAGGAAAATATTTCCGCAGATTCAATAATTTTCTTCAATTTATTAGTTTTCTCTTTTTCGGGGGGGGGGGGGGGGGGGGGGGGGGAGGGGGGAATTATGGCCTTTCTAGTCATTTTAAAGTCATTAGCACATAACATACTCTCGTATATATATATATATATATGTCGTGCCGAATATGTAAAACTGGTCAATTAGCAAGAACTCATTTAAAATTAAGTCCTTTCTAAATTTTTCTCTTATACGTTTAAAGATATATTTTTTTTTTCATTAATGTTGATGTAAAAATTTATAAATTTGCACCAAAAGGAACTTAGAAAACTTACCTAACCTTATTATAACAAGCGCAATTTATTATAGCCTAACCCAACTGAATATATTTTAGATTTGTTTATAATAATTTAATACTAAACAAACACAGTGAAATATATTTTTTTCGTTAGGTTCAGAATGATTTTGACGAAATTATTGCATACACAAATTTTCACTTGTCCTATATGGCAAGATGAGCGTTGCTATTTAAGCCAAGATCGCAAGTTCTACCTATTCGGCACGACATATATACATATATATATATATATATATATATATATATATATATATATATATATATATATATATATATATATATATATATATATATATATATATATATATATATATATATATATATATATATATATATATATATATATATATATATATATATATATATATATATATATATATAATATATATAATATATATATATATATATATATCCCGGGTAATCCCGGGATTACCAAAACTGTTGTCCAGAGGGCTGAGGAAGGGTTGTTGAGGTGGTTCGGACATGTAGAGAGAATGGAGCGAAACAGAATGACTTCAAGAGTGTATCAGTCTGTAGTGGAAGGAAGGCGGGGTAGGGGTCGGCCTAGGAATAGTTGGAGGGAGGGGGTAAAGGAGGTTTTGTCTGCGAGGGGCTTGGACTTCCAGCAGGCATGTGTGAGCGTGTTTGATAGGAGTGATTGGAGACAAATGGTTTTTAATACTTGACGTGCTGTTGGAGTGTGAGCAAAGTAACATTTATAAAGGGGTTCAGGGAAACCGGCAGGCCGGACTTGAGTCCTGGAGATGGGAAGTACAGTGCCTGCACTCTGAAGGAGGGGTGTTAATGTTGCAGTTTAAAAACTGTAGTGTAAAGCACCCTTCTGGCAAGACAGTGATGGAGTGAATGATGGTGAAAGTTTTTCTTTTTGGGGCCACCCTGCCTTGGTGGGAATCGGCCAGTGTGATAATAATAAATATATATATATATATATATATATATATATATATATATATCTATATATATATATATATATATATATATATATATATATATATATATATATATATATATATCGTGCCGAATATGTAAAACTGGTCAATTAGTAAGAACTCATTTAAAATTAAGTCCTTTCTAAAATTTTCTCTTATACGTTTAAAGATATATTTTTTTCATTAATGTTAATGTAAGAATTTTTAATTTTGCTCCAAAAGAATCTTAGAAAACATACCTAACCTTATTATAACAAGAACAATTTATTTTAGCCTAACCCAACTAAATATATTTTAGATTTGTTTACAATAATTTAATACTAAACAAACACAGTGAAATATTTTTTTTTGGTTAGGTTCAGAATGATTTTGGCGAAATTATTGCATACACAAATTTTCACTTGTCCTTTATGGCAAGATGAGCGTTGCTATTTAAGCCAAGATCGCAAGTTCTGCCTATTCGGCACGACATATATATATATATATATATATATATATGTCGTGCCGAATATGTAAAACTGGTCAATTAGCAAGAACTCATTTAAAATTAAGTCCGTTCTAAATTTTTCTCTTATACGTTTAAAGATATATTTTTTTCATTAATGTTAATGTAAAAATTTTTAATTTTGCACCAAAAGAATGTTAGAAAACTTACCTAACCTTATTATAACAAGAACAATTTATTTTAGCCTAACCCAACTAAATATATTTTAGATTTGTTTACAGTAATTTAATACTAAACAAACACAGTGAAATATATTTTTTTCGTTAGGTTCAGAATGATTTTGGCGAAATTATTGCATACACAAATTTTCACTTGTCCTAAATGGCAAGATGAACGTTGCTATTTAAGCCAAGATCGCAAGTTCTGCCTATTCGGCACGACATATATATATATATATATATATATATATATATATATATATATATATATATATATATATATATATATAAATATATATATATATATATATATATATATATATATATATATATATATATATATATATATATATATATATATATATATGCAGGGGATGAAAAGCTGTAAGCCTTCTCCCTGAAAGCTGGCTCCCTTGGATCAACGTGTAGCGCAAGTTGCACGCAAGGTATTGTCCAGTGTAGGTAGATTGGTATAGCACTGCGTACCTTGTTCTAAGGTTCGTAGGTTTGAGTCTCCTTCAGCCAGAGATCAGTGTTATATATATATATATATATATATATATATATATATATATATATATATATATATATATATATATATATATATATATATATATGCAATAAGATCACAGTAAACAGGTGATTTCAGAATATGCAAAACAACCACTCTGAAAGAATAGAGAAATTCCAAGCGCTTTCGTGACTACTCACATTATCAAGGAACTATGAAAGTAAAGCATCCAAGGAAGCTATATAAGGGGTCTGGCCGGCACCTCACTATCAAATCCCACAACGGTTTAAACACCTGACGCGCGCCGACCCAACTTGGATAGGTCCTTGGCACAACTCACCCCACAAACTATTCTACCCAAGAAATAAGAAATTTTAAAGATTATTTGTCCAGTGTATTATTAAATTCTTCCCAAATTCTATTAATTATAAATGGATCTAATTTATATAAACCAAAGGAAATATTCATATTATTGTCAAAACTGCTTTTTATGGAACAAGATTCAATTATATTCCTGTCGACCATGGACTTGCTTGATACTACTTTCTCAACTTTTTGAAAATCAATTGGATGGTTAAAATCTCTTACATGAATAAATAGAGCATTGGAATCTTGTCCAGTTCTAATGCTATATTTATGTTGTTTTAATCTTAGTTCGAGATTTTTACCAGTTTGACCCTAATAAACTTTATCGCAAATTTTACAAGGAATCTTATAGACACATCCATCAGCATTTTGGGGGGAATTCTTTATCAAAAGTTTTTTTACTGTATCAAGATTTTTGAATACAACTTTAATATTAAAAGTCTTAAGAAGAGAAGGCATATCAACCAAGTTTTCATGGTAAGGGAGAACCAACATATTTTTAGTTGAATAAGGCTGGTTGTCCCTTTTTGGATTGTAAAAAGTATTTCTAGCAACTTTAAAAGATTTATCAATTACATTTCTTGGGTATTTTAAATCATTACCTATTTCATAAATTTTGGATATTTCCTCATCTATGAACACAGGACTACAAATTCGTAAAGCTCTCAGAAACATTGATGAGAAAACAGACAGTTTGACTCTATCTTGATGCGAGGAATAATAGTGGACATAGGAACAGTTATTAGTAGGTTTTCTGTAAATTTTAAATTTGAATTCATTATTACCCTTAATAATTAAAACATCTAGAAAAGGCAATGAGTTATTTTCTTCAAACTCAAGTTTATTGAATGGGCTAAGCTATTTAATTTTCCAAGGAAATGGTGTATATCTACATTTTTGGACATAAGACACAAAATATCATCAACATATCTGAACCATTTAGCTCTATTAGGGAGGATTGTGTTAAGTAACCTTGTTTCAAAAAATTCCATGTATAGGTTACTAAGAACAGGTGAAAGAGGATTTCCCATTGCCATACCAAACTTCTGAGTGTAAAATTTACCATTAAATACAAATTTTGCATCAACAATGCAAAGTTTAATAAGTTTAATGATAGTAGGAACTGGCAATGGTAATTCATAGTTAACGAGTTCTTCAGATAAGAAACTTAATAAATCATCAACAGGAACTTTCGTAAACAAGGAAGTAACATCAAAACTAACCATGTTAAAATCATTTAAGTCAGTCAAGGAGCTTAATTTATCAACCAAGTCTATGTTGTTTTTAACATTAAAGTTAGAAATTTTGCCAACAATAGGGCTCAAAATATCAACAAGCCATTTGGATAATTTATATGAAACTGACCCTATGGAGCTAATAATTGGTCTGACTGGATTCCCTGGTTTGTGTGTTTTTATTAGTCCATACTTGGTTGATATGCCTTCTCTTCTTAAGACTTTTAATATTAAAGTTGTATTCAAAAATCTTGATACAGTAAAAAAACTTTTGATAAAGAATTCCCCCCAAAATGCTGATGGATGTGTCTATAAGATTCCTTGTAAAATTTGCGATAAAGTTTATTAGGGTCAAACTGGTAAAAATCTCGAACTAAGATTAAAACAACATAAATATAGCATTAGAACTGGACAAGATTCCAATGCTCTATTTATTCATGTAAGAGATTTTAACCATCCAATTGATTTTCAAAAAGTTGAGAAAGTAGTATCAAGCAAGTCCATGGTCGACAGGAATATAATTGAATCTTGTTTCATAAAAAGCAGTTTTGACAATAATATGAATATTTCCTTTGGTTTATATAAATTAGATCCATTTATAATTAATAGAATTTGGGAAGAATTTAATAATACACTGGACAAATAATCTTTAAAATTTCTTATTTCTTGGGTAGAATAGTTTGTGGGGTGAGTTGTGCCAAGGACCTATCCAAGTTGGGTCGGCGCGCGTCAGGTGTTTAAACCGTTGTGGGATTTGATAGTGAGGTGCCGGCCAGACCCCTTATATAGCTTCCTTGGATGCTTTACTTTCATAGTTCCTTGATAATGTGAGTAGTCACGAAAGCGCTTGGAATTTCTCTATTCTTTCAGAGTGGTTGTTTTGCATATATATATATATATATATATATATATATATATATATATATATATATATATATATATATATATATATATATATATATATATATATATATATATATATATATGTCGTGCCGATTAGGCAGAATTTGCGATCTTGGCTTAAATAGCAACGCTCATCTTGCCATATAGAACAAGTGAAAATTTGTGTATGCAATTATTTCGCCAAAATCATTCTGAACCTAACGAAAAAAAATTATTTCACTGTGTTTGTTTAGTATTAAATTATTGTAAACAAATCTAAAATATATTTAGTTGAGTTAGGCTAAAATAAATTGTTCTTGTTATAATAAGGTTAGGTAAGTTTTCTAAGTTCCTTTTGGTGCAAAATTATAAATTTTTACATCAGCATTAATGAAAAAAATATATCTTTAAACGTATAAGAGAAAAATTTAGAAAGGACTTAATTTTAAATGAGTTCTTGCTAATTGACCAGTTTTACATATTCGGCACGACATATATATATATATATATATATATATATATATATATATATATATATATATATATATATATATATATATATATATATATATATATATATATATATATATATATATATATATATATATATATATATATATATATATATATATATATATATATATATAGGAAAATGGCAACAACAAGTAAGAGGGAGGTGAACGTGTATAAACTAAGGGAGGAGGAAGTTCGGGTGAGATATAAGCAACTATTGGCAGAAAGGTGGGCTAGTGCAAGTGCGAGTAGTGGGGGGGGAAGGTTGAAGAGGGTTGGAATAGTTTTAAAAATGCATTATTAGAATGTGGGGCAGAAGTTTGTGGTTATAGGAGGGTGGGTGCAGGAGGAAAGAGAAGTGATTGGTGGAATGATGAAGTAAAGTGTGTGATAAAAGAGAAGTTAGCTTATTACAGGTATTTACAAAGCAGAAGTGTTATAAGAAGAGTAGAGTATATGGAGAGTAAAAGAAAGGTGAAGAGAGTGGTGAGAGAGTGCAAAAGGAGAGCAGATAATAGAGCGGGAGAGGCACTGTCAAGAAATTTTAATGAAAATAAGAAAAATTTTTGAAGTGAGTTAAACAATTTAAGAAAGCCTAGGGAACGTATGGATTTGTCAGTTAGAAACAGGGTAGGGGAGTTAGAAGATGGGGAGATGGAGGTTTTGGGTAGATGGCGAGAATATTTTGAGGAATTTTTAAATGTCGACGAAGAAAGGGAAGCGGTAATTTCATGCACTGGCCAGGGAGGTATACCATCTTTTAGGAGTGAAGAAGAACAGAATGTGAGTGTGGTGGAGGTACGTGAGGCATTACGTAGAATGAAAGGGGGTAAAGCAGCTGGAACTGACGGGGTCATGACAGAAATGTTAAAAGCAGGAGGGGGATATAGTGTTGGAGTGGTTGGTATTTTTGTTTAATAAATGTATGAAAGAGGGGAAGGTACCTAGGGATTGGCAGAGAGCATGTATAGTCCCTTTATATAAAGGTAAGGGGGACAAAAGAGACTGTAAAATTTATAGAGGAATAAGTTTACTGAGTATACCAGGAAAAGTGTACGGTAGGGTTATTATTGAAAGAATTAGAGGCAAGACAGAATGTAGGATTGCGGATGAGCAAGGAGGTTTCAGAGTGGGTAGGGGATGTGCAGATCAAGTGTTTACATTGAAGCAAATATGTGAACAGTATTTAGATAAAGGTAGAGAACTTTTTATTGCATTTATGGATTTAGAAAAGGCATATGATAGAGTGGATAGGGAAGCAATGTATCAGATGTTGCAAGTATATGGAATAGGTAGTAAGTAACTAAATGCTGTAAAGAGTTTTTATGAGGATAGTGAGGCTCAGGTTAGGGTGTGTAGAAGAGAGGGAGACTACTTCCCGGTAAAAGTAGGTCTTAGATAGGGATGTGTACTATCACCATGGTTGTTTAATATGTTTATGGATGGGGTTGTAAAAGAGGTAAATGCTAGGGTGTTCGGGAGAGGGGTGGGATTAAATTATGGGGAATTAAATGCAAAATGGGAAGTGACACAGTTACTTTTTGCTGATGATACTGTGCTTATGGGAGATTCTGAAGAAAAATTGCAAAGATTAGTGGACGAATTTGGGAGTGTGTGTAAAGGTAGAAAGTTGAAAGTGAACATAGAAAAGAGTAAGGTGATGAAAGTATCAAATGATTTAGATAAAGAAAAATTGGACATCAAATTGGGGAGGAGTATGGAAGAAGTGAACGTTTTCAGATATTTGGGAGTTGACCTTTCAGCGGATGGATTTATGAAGGATGAGGTTAATCATAGCATTGATGAAGGAAAAAAGGTGAGTGGTGCATTGAGGTATATGTGGAGGCAAAAAATGTTATCTATGGAGGCAAAGAAGGGAATGTATGAAAGTATAGTAGTATCAACACTCTTATATGGGTGTGAAGCTTGGGTTGTGAATGCAGCAGCGAGGAGGCGGTTGGAGGCAGTGGAGATGTCCTGTCTAAGGGCAATGTGTGGTGTAAATATTATGCAGAAAATTCGGAGTGTGGAAATTAGGAGAAGGTGTTGAGTTAATAAAAGTATTAGTCAGAGGGCAGAAGAGGGGTTGTTGAGGTGGTTTGGTCATTTAGAGAGAATGGATCAATTTAGAGAGAATGGATCAAAGTAGAATGACATGGAGAGCGTATAAATCTGTAGGAGAAGGAAGGCGGGGTAGGGGTCGTCCTCGAAAAGGTTGAAGGGACGGGGTAAAGGATGTGTTGTGGGCGAGGGGTTTGGACTTCCAGCAAGCGTGCTTGAGCGTGTTAGATAGGATTGAATGGAGACAAATGGTATTTGGGACCTGTCGAGCTGTTGGAGTGTGAGCAGGGTAATATTTAGTGAAGGGGTTCAGGGAAATCGGTTATTTTACATAACCGGACTTGAGTCCTGGAAATGGGAAGTACAATGCCTGCACTCTAAAGAAGGGGTTTGGGATATTGGCAGTTTGGAGGGATATATTGTGTATTTTTATACGTATTCACTTCTAAACTGTTGTATTCTCGGCACCTCTACAAAAACAGTGATTACATGTGAGTGAGGTGAAAGCGTTGAATGATGATGAAAGTATTTTTTGGGGGGGGATTTTCTTTCTTTTTTTTGGGTCACCCTGCCTCGGTGGGAGACGGCCGACTTGTTGAATATATATATATATATATATATATATATATATATATATATATATATATATATATATCTATATATATATATATATATATATATATATATGCAATAAGATCACAGTAAACAGGTGATTTCAGAATATGCAAAACAACCACTCTGAAAGAATAGAGAAATTCCAAGCGCTTTCGTGACTACTCACATTATCAAGGAACTATGAAAGTAAAGCATCCAAGGAAGCTATATAAGGGGTCTGGCCGGCACCTCACTATCAAATCCCACAACGGTTTAAACACCTGACGCGCGCCGACCCAACTTGGATAGGTCCTTGGCACAACTCACCCCACAAACTATTCTACCCAAGAAATAAGAAATTTTAAAGATTATTTGTCCAGTGTATTATTAAATTCTTCCCAAATTCTATTAATTATAAATGGATCTAATTTATATAAACCAAAGGAAATATTCATATTATTGTCAAAACTGCTTTTTATGAAACATGATTCAATTATATTCCTGTCGACCATGGACTTGCTTGATACTACTTTCTCAACTTTTTGAAAATCAATTGGATGGTTAAAATCTCTTACATGAATAAATAGAGCATTGGAATCTTGTCCAGTTCTAATGCTATATTTATGTTGTTTTAATCTTAGTTCGAGATTTTTACCAGTTTGACCCTAATAAACTTTATCGCAAATTTTACAAGGAATCTTATAGACACATCCATCAGCATTTTGGGGGGAATTCTTTATCAAAAGTTTTTTTACTGTATCAAGATTTTTGAATACAACTTTAATATTAAAAGTCTTAAGAAGAGAAGGCATATCAACCAAGTTTTCATGGTAAGGGAGAACCAACATATTTTTAGTTGAATAAGGCTGGTTGTCCCTTTTTGGATTGTAAAAAGTATTTCTAGCAACTTTAAAAGATTTATCAATTACATTTCTTGGGTATTTTAAATCATTACCTATTTCATAAATTTTGGATATTTCCTCATCTATGAACACAGGACTACAAATTCGTAAAGCTCTCAGAAACATTGATGAGAAAACAGACAGTTTGACTCTATCTTGATGCGAGGAATAATAGTGGACATAGGAACAGTTATTAGTAGGTTTTCTGTAAATTTTAAATTTGAATTCATTATTACCCTTAATAATTAAAACATCTAGAAAAGGCAATGAGTTATTTTCTTCAAACTCAAGTTTATTGAATGGGCTAAGCTATTTAATTTTCCAAGGAAATGGTGTATATCTACATTTTTGGACATAAGACACAAAATATCATCAACATATCTGAACCATTTAGCTCTATTAGGGAGGATTGTGTTAAGTAACCTTGTTTCAAAAAATTCCATGTATAGGTTACTAAGAACAGGTGAAAGAGGATTTCCCATTGCCATACCAAACTTCTGAGTGTAAAATTTACCATTAAATACAAATTTTGCATCAACAATGCAAAGTTTAATAAGTTTAATGATAGTAGGAACTGGCAATGGTAATTCATAGTTAACGAGTTCTTCAGATAAGAAACTTAATAAATCATCAACAGGAACTTTCGTAAACAAGGAAGTAACATCAAAACTAACCATGTTAAAATCATTTAAGTCAGTCAAGGAGCTTAATTTATCAACCAAGTCTATGTTGTTTTTAACATTAAAGTTAGAAATTTTGCCAACAATAGGGCTCAAAATATCAACAAGCCATTTGGATAATTTATATGAAACTGACCCTATGGAGCTAATAATTGGTCTGACTGGATTCCCTGGTTTGTGTGTTTTTATTAGTCCATACTTGGTTGATATGCCTTCTCTTCTTAAGACTTTTAATATTAAAGTTGTATTCAAAAATCTTGATACAGTAAAAAAACTTTTGATAAAGAATTCCCCCCAAAATGCTGATGGATGTGTCTATAAGATTCCTTGTAAAATTTGCGATAAAGTTTATTAGGGTCAAACTGGTAAAAATCTCGAACTAAGATTAAAACAACATAAATATAGCATTAGAACTGGACAAGATTCCAATGCTCTATTTATTCATGTAAGAGATTTTAACCATCCAATTGATTTTCAAAAAGTTGAGAAAGTAGTATCAAGCAAGTCCATGGTCGACAGGAATATAATTGAATCTTGTTTCATAAAAAGCAGTTTTGACAATAATATGAATATTTCCTTTGGTTTATATAAATTAGATCCATTTATAATTAATAGAATTTGGGAAGAATTTAATAATACACTGGACAAATAATCTTTAAAATTTCTTATTTCTTGGGTAGAATAGTTTGTGGGGTGAGTTGTGCCAAGGACCTATCCAAGTTGGGTCGGCGCGCGTCAGGTGTTTAAACCGTTGTGGGATTTGATAGTGAGGTGCCGGCCAGACCCCTTATATAGCTTCCTTGGATGCTTTACTTTCATAGTTCCTTGATAATGTGAGTAGTCACGAAAGCGCTTGGAATTTCTCTATTCTTTCAGAGTGGTTGTTTTGCATATATATATATATATATATATATATATATATATATATATATATATATATATATATATATATATATATATATATATATATATATATATATATATATATATATATATATATATATATATATATATATATATATATATGTCGTGCCGATTAGGCAGAATTTGCGATCTTGGCTTAAATAGCAACGCTCATCTTGCCATATAGAACAAGTGAAAATTTGTGTATGCAATTATTTCGCCAAAATCATTCTGAACCTAACGAAAAAAAATTATTTCACTGTGTTTGTTTAGTATTAAATTATTGTAAACAAATCTAAAATATATTTAGTTGAGTTAGGCTAAAATAAATTGTTCTTGTTATAATAAGGTTAGGTAAGTTTTCTAAGTTCCTTTTGGTGCAAAATTATAAATTTTTACATCAGCATTAATGAAAAAAATATATCTTTAAACGTATAAGAGAAAAATTTAGAAAGGACTTAATTTTAAATGAGTTCTTGCTAATTGACCAGTTTTACATATTCGGCACGACATATATATATATATATATATATATATATATATATATATATATATATATATATATATATATATATATATATATATATATATATATATATATATATATATATATATATATATATATATATATATATATATAAGAGGAAAATGGCAACAACAAGTAAGAGGGAGGTGAACGTGTATAAACTAAGGGAGGAGGAAGTTCGGGTGAGATATAAGCAACTATTGGCAGAAAGGTGGGCTAGTGCAAGTGCGAGTAGTGGGGGGGAAGGTTGAAGAGGGTTGGAATAGTTTTAAAAATGCATTATTAGAATGTGGGGCAGAAGTTTGTGGTTATAGGAGGGTGGGTGCAGGAGGAAAGAGAAGTGATTGGTGGAATGATGAAGTAAAGTGTGTGATAAAAGAGAAGTTAGCTTATTACAGGTATTTACAAAGCAGAAGTGTTATAAGAAGAGTAGAGTATATGGAGAGTAAAAGAAAGGTGAAGAGAGTGGTGAGAGAGTGCAAAAGGAGAGCAGATAATAGAGCGGGAGAGGCACTGTCAAGAAATTTTAATGAAAATAAGAAAAATTTTTGAAGTGAGTTAAACAATTTAAGAAAGCCTAGGGAACGTATGGATTTGTCAGTTAGAAACAGGGTAGGGGAGTTAGAAGATGGGGAGATGGAGGTTTTGGGTAGATGGCGAGAATATTTTGAGGAATTTTTAAATGTCGACGAAGAAAGGGAAGCGGTAATTTCATGCACTGGCCAGGGAGGTATACCATCTTTTAGGAGTGAAGAAGAACAGAATGTGAGTGTGGTGGAGGTACGTGAGGCATTACGTAGCATGAAAGGGGGTAAAGCAGCTGGAACTGACGGGGTCATGACAGAAATGTTAAAAGCAGGAGGGGGATATAGTGTTGGAGTGGTTGGTATTTTTGTTTAATAAATGTATGAAAGAGGGGAAGGTACCTAGGGATTGGCAGAGAGCATGTATAGTCCCTTTATATAAAGGTAAGGGGGACAAAAGAGACTGTAAAATTTATAGAGGAATAAGTTTACTGAGTATACCAGGAAAAGTGTACGGTAGGGTTATTATTGAAAGAATTAGAGGCAAGACAGAATGTAGGATTGCGGATGAGCAAGGAGGTTTCAGAGTGGGTAGGGGATGTGCAGATCAAGTGTTTACATTGAAGCAAATATGTGAACAGTATTTAGATAAAGGTAGAGAACTTTTTATTGCATTTATGGATTTAGAAAAGGCATATGATAGAGTGGATAGGGAAGCAATGTATCAGATGTTGCAAGTATATGGAATAGGTAGTAAGTTACTAAATGCTGTAAAGAGTTTTTATGAGGATAGTGAGGCTCAGGTTAGGGTGTGTAGAAGAGAGGGAGACTACTTCCCGGTAAAAGTAGGTCTTAGATAGGGATGTGTACTATCACCATGGTTGTTTAATATGTTTATGGATGGGGTTGTAAAAGAGGTAAATGCTAGGGTGTTCGGGAGAGGGGTGGGATTAAATTATGGGGAATTAAATGCAAAATGGGAAGTGACACAGTTACTTTTTGCTGATGATACTGTGCTTATGGGAGATTCTGAAGAAAAATTGCAAAGATTAGTGGACGAATTTGGGAGTGTGTGTAAAGGTAGAAAGTTGAAAGTGAACATAGAAAAGAGTAAGGTGATGAAAGTATCAAATGATTTAGATAAAGAAAAATTGGACATCAAATTGGGGAGGAGTATGGAAGAAGTGAACGTTTTCAGATATTTGGGAGTTGACCTTTCAGCGGATGGATTTATGAAGGATGAGGTTAATCATAGCATTGATGAAGGAAAAAAGGTGAGTGGTGCATTGAGGTATATGTGGAGGCAAAAAATGTTATCTATGGAGGCAAAGAAGGGAATGTATGAAAGTATAGTAGTATCAACACTCTTATATGGGTGTGAAGCTTGGGTTGTGAATGCAGCAGCGAGGAGGCGGTTGGAGGCAGTGGAGATGTCCTGTCTAAGGGCAATGTGTGGTGTAAATATTATGCAGAAAATTCGGAGTGTGGAAATTAGGAGAAGGTGTTGAGTTAATAAAAGTATTAGTCAGAGGGCAGAAGAGGGGTTGTTGAGGTGGTTTGGTCATTTAGAGAGAATGGATCAAAGTAGAATGACATGGAGAGCGTATAAATCTGTAGGAGAAGGAAGGCGGGGTAGGGGTCGTCCTCGAAAAGGTTGAAGGGACGGGGTAAAGGATGTGTTGTGGGCGAGGGGTTTGGACTTCCAGCAAGCGTGCGTGAGCGTGTTAGATAGGATTGAATGGAGACAAATGGTATTTGGGACCTGTCGAGCTGTTGGAGTGTGAGCAGGGTAATATTTAGTGAAGGGGTTCAGGGAAATCGGTTATTTTACATAACCGGACTTGAGTCCTGGAAATGGGAAGTACAATGCCTGCACTCTAAAGAAGGGGTTTGGGATATTGGCAGTTTGGAGGGATATATTGTGTATTTTTATACGTATTCACTTCTAAACTGTTGTATTCTCGGCACCTCTACAAAAACAGTGATTACATGTGAGTGAGGTGAAAGCGTTGAATGATGATGAAAGTATTTTTTGGGGGGGATTTTCTTTCTTTTTTTTGGGTCACCCTGCCTCGGTGGGAGACGGCCGACTTGTTGAATATATATATATATATATATATATATATATATATATATATATATATATATATATATATATATATATATATATATATATATATATATATATATATATATGTATGTATATATATATATGTATATATCGTGCCGAATATGGAAAACTGGTCAATTAGCAAGAACTCATTTAAAATTAAGTTCTTTCTGAAATTTTCTCTTATACGTTTAAAGATATATTTTTTTCATTAATGTTAATGTAAAAAATTTTAATTTTGCACCAAAAGAATCTTAGGAAACTTACCTAACCTTATTATAACAAGAGCAATTTATTTTAGCATAACCCAACTAAATATATTTCAAATACGTTTACAATAATTTAGTACTAAACAATCACAATCAAATATATTTTTTTCGTTAGGTTCAGAATGATTTTGGGGAAATTATTGCATACACAAATTTTCACTTTTCCTATATGGCAAGATGAGTGTTGCTATTTAAGCCAAGATCGCAAGTTCTGCCTATTCGGCACGACATATATATATATATATATATATATATAAATATATATATATATATATATATATATATATATATATATATATATATATATATATATACATAAGATTTATATCTATCCAAGTATTCCTGATACCAATACCATTTGCAATGACAGATACTTGTACCTACAGACGTCCAAGTACTAATGAATGTTTTAGTAATTACTTATATATATCTCCCACTGTTAGGTTACACTAACATATCTCCCAATATTCCAGAATACTTTCATACTTCTAATAATTCATTAAATATATTCACTAGCGGAAGACAATTTGGTATATGCATTTTTTTTCATAATTTCTCTTTACCATAGTTGCTTCATCAATCAATATATTGTCTTAGCTTTTACAGTTTAAGTGAGCAGTTTGACCAATTTGTCTATACTTCTATAAATGCAAAATAAAATAACATGTTTGTGCCACAAGAGAGAGAGAGAGAGTTGGAGAGAGAGACAGAGAGAGAGACAGAGGTGTTAGTGTGACTTTCGTTGCCGGGTGGCCGCTACTGCTAAGCACAAGACTTAGTTAAGGAGCATGAAGTATCCCACTACCTATGACAAGAACCTCCAGGGTAATCCTGTCGGCAGATGGAGGAAGACCGGAAGTGGGCCATTTTTAGATAGGAGGCTGATACAAAAAGTAAACTGGGAAACGAAAGAGTGGGCTCCAAAATTTGGAGGTCCTTGGTCAAGAACCGTGGCTATTCACTTGAAAGAACTTTTCCATCCTCAAATGAACGGGATAGGACTGTCTGTACCAGTAATCAAGAAAGAGGTGACCTTGATTCATTAAGGGAACCATCTTTTCTAGAAGCGAGAACTTAGTCAAACTTGCCAGAGGTGAAAATAACGCTCCATGAAGTTGATCTCTATAAATCCCTGGATCAAGAAAAGGCTGAGGACTCGGGTTATGACCCCAATGTTGATGAGATGTGCAGATTATTACCTCAAACTCGTATTTATCAGCACTGCCTAATACAGGGTAATGACGTTTACTGGGAAGGGGTAAATGTAGTACCTGTTCCCAAAAAGAAGAGCAGTGCAAAAATTATTAACTACAAACATGTGTGAATCTTGTCAGTCACCAGTAAAATTTTTGAGACGATCATCTAACGGCAAATGACAGTCTCATTTACCACTCGCTTCTATGTGACGGTCACTGTAGCTTCCGACAAAGGTTTCTCTGCACCTGTTCTCCTATCAAACCTCTCCACTATGTCTCGCCCCTCATCTGATGAATCGATGGTCAGCTTTGTAGTAGCAATGGACAGTGCAGGTGTTATCGACAGAGTATGGCACCAGGGACTCTTGGCAAAACTGCAAACATTAGGAGTCTCTGGCTCTGCACAACACCTTAATAGTTATCCTCAAGGTAGATTTCTAAGACTAGTTTTCTTTGCGACATAGTAAGAAAGACACTCAATCGGGGGCATTGTTCCACAGGGAAATGTGCTTGGTCCATAGTTATGGAATGTCTACTTCAGTTAACTTTTTCTCCTCATCCCAGAGACCCATCCATATGCAGACTGAACTCTGACATTTAATTATGCAAGAGACGAAATGCCAGCTGCTCTCAGGTACATCAATCACCGGCTTACAGATACATCAATCTGAGCAGAATGATGGCAGGTTACATATGATTCCGAGAAGACTCAAATGAGGATGGAGTCTATGCAGCTTGATGTTAATACTGGACCAAAGGCTAAAAGAAATGAAAGAGGGTTAGAACCCGACGATAAGGATACACGAGGAGAAAAATTTGAATTAAAATTTCATTGAAGAATAATGAGAAAAAATTTGCAAACAAGGTTACACAGACGATAACAGCACTATGGAGTATCTCGTACCAACTCAACAATATAGACTGTGACACTCCGGAAGAAGCACAAGTACCTCATACCTTGAGTATGTGCAACTTTCTGGGATTGCCTGTCCCCTCGACTCATCTACAACTAGACAGAATAAAAAACAGCGATAGGTGACTTGTCCATCGTTTAAACCCTGCCTGGTTTAATTTGTCATCTCAGTGGAGTCTTAAAAACCGAAGATGTTATATACAAGACCAATATTATCTGGCTCCACCTCGTGGAAAGCGAAAAAGTAATTTCTTTACTGTAGGACGGACAGCAACAGTACTCACGGTATGCTGTACTATGCTCAAGAACTTCACATCCACTGAGATCATTCATTCCTAGAATGACTCGAGTCTCAAACATGTGCTCACACCATAACATTTCCGATAAAATAATTCAATTGATCAAATGAAATCCCCGGCTCACAGCTGACTCCAACTACTGCCAAATAGTATCTTTCATAACAATAAAATTTAGCAATAATATTTTTAAAGTAATGCTTGGTAAATAATAGAGAGAGAGAGAGAGAGAGAGAGACAGACAGACAGAGAGACGGAGAGTCCTGTTCAAGGACAGACAAGGTTATCGGCCTGATGAACTCATTCCACCTCTAAATCGAAAGGATGGGACCACCTCTACTAGTAGTCAAGAGAAGGCGGACCTCTTTGCTGAACACTTTGCTACCAAAATGCAAGTTCCTGATCCAGCAAGGGACCCTCCTTGGCTAGCTGCAAGAACTGTGTCAAAACTGTCAGTGGTGACAATAAGGCAGGAGGAGGTGCATTTCCTTCTTAAAACGCTTGACCAAGAAAAGGCTGTGGGCCCAGACAAGTTGAGCCCAAGATCGCTGAGAAGATGTGCAGACCAGCTAGCAGCACCTCTAACTCGCATCTTTCAGCACTGCCTAGTACAGTGTAAATGGCCCTCTCTATGGAAAGAGGCAAATGTAGTCCCTGTTCACAAAAAGAAGAGCAGAGCAGAAATCAGCAACTACAGACCATCTCAAGACAAATGACAGTTTTTTGACTACCACTCACTACTTTGTGATCGTCAATATGACTTCAGGAAAGGTTACTCTGCTGCTGATATGTTGTTAAACCTCTCTATTAAGTGGCACCAGTCACTGGATGAATCCAAAGTCAGCTGTGTGGTAGCACTGGACATTGCTGGCGCTTTCGACCGGGTGTGGCACCATGGCCTCTTAGCAAAACTTCAAGCACTGGGAATTGCAGGTTCTACGCTATGTCTTCTCAGTGATTACCTACATGGTAGATCTCTAAGTGTAGTTCTCAGTGGAACGGAATCAGCAAGACATCCTATTGGGGCAAGTGTTCCACAAGGAAGCGTGCTGGGACCATTGTTATGGAATGTCTACTTCAACGACCTTCTTCATCTCATCCCAGAATCACATGCATATGCAGACGACTGCACACTGACATTCACTTATCCAAGAGAAGAAATGCCAGCTGCTCTAAGTTACATCAATCACAAGCTGAGAGCTATATCAGCTTGGGGAAATAGATGGCAAGTAACATTTGCACCTGAGAAAACGCAAATGATGATCGTCTCTAGGCACCATGATGGTAATGCTGGTGCAGTAGTAAGGATGAATGGGAGGGTGTTGGCACCTGGAGAAGTTGATATTCTTGGGGTGAAATTTGACTCCAAACTAACCATGAAGAACCATGTTGTAAATCTTGCAATCAAGACAGCCAGGAAGCTTACAGCACTTCGCCGTATCTCGCATCTACTTGACAGTAGGGGCTGCAAGATTCTGTACGAGGCACAAGTACGCTCGCACCTTGAGCATGCTCCACTTTCTTGGTTTGCCTGCCCCCCCTCTCATCTGCGAATGTTTGACAGAGTAGAGAACAGAGCAAGACGTCTCATCTCTCGCTTGGACCCATCCTGGATAGATCTGTCATTTCAGCAGAGCCTTCAACATAGGAGGGATGTGGGTGGCCTTACTGTTATGTACAAGGCCAATATTGTCAAAGTACCACACTTGGATCCACTTCGAGGACAGCGTGAAACAAGCTTTTATGCCACAAGACGGGCAGAAAGCAGCAACTTCACTCTGCCTGTACCCTTCTCCAGAACTTCACTCCATCTGAGATCCTATATACCCAGGATGACTCGACTATGGAACACATTCGTACAGCATAATGATGTCAACGAGATAAAGTCAATTGATCAAATGAAAATGCTTTCCCACACATGGCTCCAACTTCATCCTGTTCCCTATTTGTATGTCTCATAACAATAAAAATGCTTTCAAATGAGCTGATGTAGGTAACAGCTCTTAGCTTGCCAATAAAGTTAGGAATCCTTAACCTGTAAATAGCTTGTCAATAAAGCTAGGGGTCCTTAACCTTGTCAAACCCTGTGTTTAAAAAAAAAAAAAAAAAAAAAAAAAAAAAAAAAAAAAAAAGAGAGAGAGAGAGAGAGAGAGAGTGAGTGAGGAGAGAGAGTGAGGAGAGAGAGAGAGTGAGGAGAGAGAGAGAGTGAGGAGAGAGAGAGAGGAGAGAGAGAGAGAGAGAGAGAGAGAGAGAGAGAGAGAGAGAGAGAGGGAGGGAGGGAGGGAGGGAGCGAGGAAGAGAGACGGAGGGGGAGGGATGATTTAAAACCAATAAATCAAATTGTCATTATTTCAAGAGAATATCACCCTGAAATCATTACTGATTGACTGTGAAATAAATTAAAGTGTTAACGAGGTGGAAAGGAAATAAGGGTTGCAGCCAGTCCATTAAGACTCTTGAAACTCTGCAAATATTAAAAGTGTATTAGTCAAGCCACCGAGACTTGAACTTGCACCAGACCTCCACACTCTCACTACTGGGGGTGACGACCTCCACACTCTCACTACTGGGGGTGACGACCTCCACACTCTCACTACTGGGGGTGACGACCTCCACACTCTCACTACTGGGGGTGACGATCTCCACACTCTCACTACTGGGGGTGACGACTTCCACACTCTCACTACTGGAAGTGACGACCTCCACACTCTCACTACTGGGGGTGACGACCTCCACACTCTCACTACTGGAGGTGACGACCTCCACACTCTCACTACTGGAGGTGACGACCTCCACACTCTCACTACTGGGGGTGACGACCTCCACACTCTCACTACTGGCGGTGACGACTTCCACACTCTCACTACTGGAGGTGACGACCTCCACACTCTCACTACTGGGGGTGACGACCTCCACACTCTCACTACTGGAGGTGACGACCTCCACACTCTCACTACTGGAGGTGACGACCTCCACACTCTCACTACTGGAGGTGACGACCTCCACACTCTCACTACTGGGGGTGACGACCTCCACACTCTCACTACTGGAGGTGACGACCTCCACACTCTCACTACTGGGGGTGACGACCTCCACACTCTCACTACTGGGGGTGACGACCTCCACACTCTCACTACTGGAGGTGACGACCTCCACACTCTCACTACTGGGGGTGACGACCTCCACACTCTCACTACTGGAGGTGACGACCTCCACACTCTCACTACTGGAGGTGACGACCTCCACACTCTCACTACTGGAGGTGACGACCTCCACACTCTCTCTACTGGAGGTGACGACCTCCACACTCCCACTACTAGAGGTGACGACCTCCACACTCTCACTACTGGAGGTGACGACCTCCACACTCTCACTACTGGAGGTGACGACCTCCACACTCTCACTACTGGAGGTGACGACCTCCACACTCTCACTACTGGAGGTGACGACCTCCACACTCTCACTACTGGGGGTGACGACCTCCACACTCTCACTACTGGGGGTGACGACCTCCACACTCTCACTACTGGAGGTGACTACCTCCACACTCTCACTACTGGAGGTGACGACCTCCACACTCCCACTACTGGAGGTGACGACCTCAACACTCTCACTACTGGAGGTGACGACCTCCACACTCTCACTACTGGAGGTGACGACCTCCACACTCTCACTACTGGAGGTGACGACCTCCACACTCTCACTACTGGAGGTGACGACCTCCACACTCTCACTACTGGAGGTGACGACCTCCACACTCCCACTACTGGAGGTGACGACCTCCACACTCCCACTACTGGAGGTGACGACCTCCACACTCTCACTACTTGAGTTGACGACCTCCACACTCCCACTACTGGAGGTGACGACCTCCACACTCTCACTACTGGAGGTGACGAACTCCACACTCTCACTACTGGAGGTGACGACCTCCACACTCTCACTACTGGAGGTGACGACCTCCAAACTCTCACTACTGGAGGTGACGACCTCCACACTCTCACTACTGGAGGTGACGACCTCCACACTCTCACTACTGGAGGTGACGACCTCCACACTCTCACTACTGGAGGTGACGACCTCCACACTCTCACCACTGGAGGTGACGACCTCCACACTCCTACTACTGAAGGTGACGACCTCCACACTCTCACTACTGGAGGTGACGACCTCTACACTCCTACTACTGGAGGTGACGACCTCCACACTCTCACTACTGGAGGTGACGACCTCCACACTCTCACTACTGGAGGTGACGACATCCACACTCTCACTACTGGAGGTGACGACCTCCACACTCTCACTACTGGAGGTGACGACCTCCACACTCTCACTACTGGAGGTGACGACCTCCACACTCCCACTACTGGAGGTGACGACCTCCACACTCCCACTACTGGAGGTGACGAACTCCACACTCTCACTACTGGAGGTGACGACCTCCACACTCCCACTACTGGAGGTGACGACCTCCACACTCTCACTACTGGAGGAGACGACCTCCACACTCTCACTACTGGAGGTGACGACCTCCACACTCCCACTACTGGAGGTGACGACCTCCACACTCTCACTACAGGAGGTGACGACCTCCACACTCTCACTACTGGAGGTGACGACCTCCACACTCCCACTACTGGAGGTGACGACCTCCACACTCTCACTACTGGAGGTGACGACCTCCACACTCCCACTACTGGAGGTGACGACCTCCACACTCTCACTACTGGGGGTGACGACCTCCACACTCTCACTACTGGGGGTGACGACCTCCACACTCTCACTACTGGGGGTGACGACCTCCACACTCTCACTACTGGGGGTGACGACCTCCACACTCTCACTACTGGGGGTGACGACTTCCACACTCTCACTACTGGAGGTGACGACCTCCACACTCTCACTACTGGAGGGGCCACGACCTCCACACTCTCACTACTGGAGGTGACGACCTCCACACTCTCACTACTGGAGGTGACGACCTCCACACTCTCACTACTGGAGGTGACGACCTCCACACTCTCACTACTGGAGGTGACGACCTCCACACTCTCACTACTGGAGGTGACGACCTCCACACTCTCACTACTGGAGGTGACGACCTCCACACTCTCACTACTGGGGGTGACGACCTCCACACTCTCACCACTGGAGGTGACGACCTCCACACTCTCACTACTGGGGGTGACGACCTCCACACTCTCACTACTGGAGGTGACGACCTCCACACTCTCACTACTGGAGGTGATGACCTCCACACTCTCACTACTGGAGGTGACGACCTCCACACTCTCACTACTGGAGGTGACGACCTCCACACTCCCACTACTGGAGGTGACGACTTCCACACTCTCACTACTGGCGGTGACGACCTCCACACTCTCACTACTGGAGGTGACGACCTCCACACTCTCACTACTGGAGGTGACGACCTCCACACTCCCACTACTGGAGGTGACGACCTCCACACTCTCACTACTTGAGTTGACGACCTCCACACTCCCACTACTGGAGGTGACGACCTCCACACTCTCACTACTGGAGGTGACGAACTCCACACTCTCACTACTGGAGGTGACGACCTCCACACTCTCACTACTGGAGGTGACGACCTCCACACTCTCACTACTGGAGGTGACGACCTCCACACTCTCACTACTGGAGGTGACGACCTCCACACTCTCACTACTGGAGGTGACGACCTCCACACTCTCACTACTGGAGGTGACGACCTCCACACTCTCACTACTGGAGGTGACGACCTCCACACTCCCACTACTGGAGGTGACGACCTCCACACTCTCACTACTTGAGGTGACGACCTCTACACTCCCCCTACTGGAGGTGACGACCTCCACACTCTCACTACTGGAGGTGACGATCTCCACACTCTCACTACTAGAGGTGACGACCTCCACACTCTCACTACTGGAGGTGACGACCTCCACACTCTCACTACTGGAGGTGACGACCTCCACACTCTCACTACTGGAGGTGATGACCTCCACACTCTCACTACTGGAGATGACGACCTCCACACTCCCACTACTGGAGGTGACGACCTCCACACTCTCACTACTGGAGGTGACGACCTCCACACTCCCACTACTGGAGGTGACGACCTCCACACTCCCACTACTGGAGGTGACGACCTCCACACTCTCACTACTGGAGGTGACGACCTCCACACTCCCACTACTGGAGGTGACGACCTCCACACTCTCACTACTGGAGGAGACGACCTCCACACTCCCACTACTGGAGGTGACGACCTCCACACTCTCACTACTGGAGGTGACGACCTCCACACTCTCACTACTGGAGGTGACGACCTCCACACTCCCACTACTGGAGGTGACGACCTCCACACTCTCACTACTGGAGGTGACGACCTCCACACTCCCACTACTGGAGGTGACGACCTCCACACTCTCGCTACTGGAGGGGACGACCTCCACACTCTCACTACTGGAGGTGACGACCTCCACACTCCCACTACTGGAGGTGACGACCTCCACACTCCCACTACTGGAGGTGACGACCTCCACACTCTCACTACTGGAGGTGACGTCCTCCACACTCTCACTACTGGAGGTGACCTCCACACTCTTACTACTGGAGGTGACGACCTCCACACTCTCACTACTGGAGGTGACGACCTCCACACTCCCACTACTGGAGGTGACGACCTCCACACTCTCACTACTTGGGGTGACGACCTCCACACTCCCACTACTGGAGGTGACGACCTCCACACTCTCACTACTGGAGGTGACGACCTCCACACACTCACTACTGGAGGTGACGACCTCCACACACTCACTACTGGAGGTGACGACCTCCACGCTTTCACTACTGGAGGTGACGACCTCCACACACTCACTACTGGAGGGGACGACCTCCACACACTCACTACTGGAGGTGACGACCTCCACACACTCACTACTGGAGGTGACAACCTCCACACACTCACTACTGGAGGTGACGACCTCCACACTCTCACTACTGGAGGTGACGACCTCCACACACTCACTACTGGAGGTGACGATCTTCATTGCACTACGAGAAAATGTGTTATCCTCCACTACCAGGATCTTAATCCAAGGTAACGGATCTACACTTCAATCCCTCGGATCAAAACGTCCTTAATTCCATTCTCACATTAACAATAATCATGAATTACCTTCGTAACAACAACAATAATGATAGTAACAGTAATAAATAATAAATTACTGTGGCTTTGTGAGTTCTCCAAGTGGGACCGAAACGTAGTCATATGATCGTGTCTCCTGGGACGGAAACGTACTCATAAGATCGTGTCTCCTGGGACAAAGACGTAGTCATAAGATCGTGTCTCCTGGGACAAAAACGTAGTCATAAGATCGTGTCTTCTGGGACAAAGACGTAGTCATAAGATCGTGTCTCCTGGGACAAAACAGCAGGTTTGGTGATACAATGGTTCAGCAGGTCTGGTGATACAATGGTTCAGCAGGTCTGGTGGTGCAATCGTTCAACAGGTCTGGTGATACAATGGTTCAGCAGGTCTGGTGATACAATGGGACAGCAGGTCTGGTGATACAATAGTACAGCAGGTCTGGTGAGGCAATGTTTCAGCAGGTCTGGTGAAACAATGGTTCAGCAGGTCTGGTGATACAATGGTACAGCAGGTCTGTTGATAGAATGGTTCAGCTGGCCGTGTGATACAATGGGTCAGCAGGTCTGGTGATACAATGGTTAAGCAGGTCTGGTGATACAGCAGGTCTGGTGATACAATGGTTCAGCAGGTCTGGTGATACAATGGTTCAGCAGGTCTGGTGATACAATGGTTCAGCAGGTCTGGTGATACAATGGTTCAGCAGGTCTGGTGATACAATGGTACAGCAGGTCTGGTGATACAATGGTACAGCAGGTCTGGTGATACAATGGTACAGCAGGTCTGGCGATACAATGGTACAGCAGGTCTGGTGATATAATGGTACAGCAGGTCTGGTGATACAATGGTACAGCAGGTCTGGTGATACAATGGTACAGCAGGTCTGGTGATACAATGGTTCAGCAGGTCTGGTGATACAATGGTACAGCAGGTCTGGTGATACAATGGTTCAGCAGGTCTGGTGATACAATGGTACAGCAGGCCTGGTGATACAATGGTACAGCAGGTCTGACGATACAATGGTTAAGCAGGTCTGGTGATACAATGGAACAGCAGGTCTGGTGATACAATGGTTCAGCAGGTCTGGTAATACAATGGTTCAGCAGGTCTGGTAATACAATGGTTCAGCAGGTCTGGTGATACAATGGTTCAGCAGGTCTGTTGATACAATGGTACAGCAGGTCTGGTGATACAATGGTACAGCAGGTCTGATGATACAATGGTACAGCAGGTCTAGTGATACAATGGTACAGCAGGTCTGTTGATACAATGGTACAGCAGGTCTGGTGATACAATGGTACAGCAGGTCTGGTGATATAATGGTTCAGCAGGTCTGGTGATACAATAGTTCAGCAGGTCTAGTGATACAATGGTTCAACAGGTCTGGTGAAACAATGGTTCAGCAGGTCTGGTGATACAATTGATCAGCTGGTCTGGTGATACAATGGTCCAGCAGGTCTGGTGATACAATGGTTCAGCAGGTCTGGTGATACAATAGTTCAGCAGGTCTAGTGATACAATGGTTCAACAGGTCTGGTGGTGATACAATGGTACAGCAGGTCTGGTGATACAATGCAGTGGTGATACAATGGTACAGCAGGTCTGGTGATACAATGGTTCAGCAGGTCTGGTGATACAATGGTACAGCAGGTCTGGTGATACAATGGTTCAGCAGGTCTGGTGATACAATGGTTCAGCAGGTCTGGTGATACAATGGTTCAGCAGGTCTGGTGATACAATGGTTCAGCAGGTCTGGTGATACAATGGTTCAGCAGGTCTGGTGATACAATGGTTCAGCAGGTCTGGTGATACAATGGTTCAGCAGGTCTGGTGATACAATGGTTCAGCAGGTCTGGTGATACAATGGTTCAGCAGGTCTGGTGATAAATGGTTCAATCTCGTGATACAGGTCTGGTGATACAATGGTTCAGCAGCAGGTCTGGTGATACAATGGTACAGCAGGTCTGGTGATACAATGGTCTGGTGATACAATGGTTCAGCAGGTCTTGTGATACAATGGTACAGCAGGTCTGGTGATACAATGGTTCACCAGGTCTGGTGATACATTGGTACAGCAGGTGTGGTGATACAATGGTTCAGCAGGTCTGGTGATACAATGGTTCAGCAGGTCTGGTGATACAATGGTTCAGCAGGTCTGGTGATACAATGGTTCAGCAGGTCTGGTGATACAATGGTACAGCAGGTCTGGTGATACAATGGTACAGCAGGTCTGGTGATACAATGGTACAGCAGGTCTGGTGATACAATGGTACAGCAGGTCTGGTGATACAATGGTACAGCAGGTCTGGTGATACAATGGTACAGCAGGTCTGGTGATACAATGGTTCAGCAGGTCTGGTGATACAATGGTTCAGCAGGTCTGGTGATACATAGGTACAGCAGGTCTGGTGAAACAATGGTTCAGCAGGTCTGGTGATACAATTGATCAGCTGGTCTGGTGATACAATGGTACAGCAGGTCTGGTGATACAATGGTACAGCAGGTCTGATGATACAATGGTTCAGCAGGTCTGGTGATACAATGGTTCAGCAGGTCTGGTGATACATAGGTACAGCAGGTCTGTTGATACAATGGTTCAGCAGGTCTGGTGATACAATGGTTCAGCAGGTCTGGTGATACAATGGTACAGCAGGTCTGGTGATACAATGGTTCAGCAGGTCTGGTGATACAATGGTTCAGCAGGTCTGGTGATACAATGGTTCAGCAGGTCTGGTGATACAATGGTTCAGCAGGTCTGGTGATACAATGGTTCAGCAGGTCTGGTGATACAATGGTTCAGCAGGTCTGGTGATACAATGGTTCAGCAGGTCTGGTGATACAATGGTTCAGCAGGTCTGGTGATACAATGGTACAGCAGGTCTGGTGATACAATGGTTCAGCAGGTCTGGTGATACAATGGTTCAACAGGTCTGGTGAAACAATGGTTCAGCAGGTCTGGTGATACAATTGATCAGCTGGTCTGGTGATACAGTGGTACAGCAGGTCTGGTGATACAATGGTACAACAGGTCTGGAGATACAGTGGTACAGCAGGTTTGGTGTTACAATGGCACAGTAGGTCTGGTGATGCAAAGGTACAGAAGGTCTTGTGATACAATGGTACAGCAGGTCTGGTGATACAATGGTTCAGCAGGTGTGGTGATACAATGGTTCAGCAGATCTGGTGATACAATGGTTGAGCAAGTTTGGTGATGAAGTGGTTCAGCAGGTATGGTGATAAAATTGGACAGCAAGTCTGGTGATACAATGGTACAGCAAGTCTGGTGATACAATGGTTCAGCAGGTCTGGTGATACAATGGTTCAGCAGGTCTGGTGATACAATGGTTCAGCAGGTCTGGTGATACAATGGTTCAGCAGGTCTGGTGATACAATGGTTCAACAGGACTGGTGAAGTGATACAGTGGTTCAGCAGGTCTGGTGATACAATGGTTCAGCAGGTCTGGTGATACAATGGTTCAGCAGGTCTGGTGATACAATGGTTCAGCAGGTCTGGTGATACAATGGTTCAGCAGGTCTGGTGATACAATGGTTCAGCAGGTCTGGTGATACAATGGTACAGCAGGTCTGATGATGCAATGGTTCAGCAGGGCTGGTGACACAATGGTACAGCAGGTCTGGTGATACAATTGTTCAGCAGGTCTTGTGATACAATGGGTCAGCAGGTCTGGTGATACAATGGTGCAGCAAGTCTGATGATACAATGGGTCAGCAGGTCTGGTGATACAATGGTTCAGCAGTTGTAGTGGTACAATTGTACAGCAGGTCTGGTGATACAATGGTTCAGCAGGTCTGGTGATACAATGGGTCAGCAGGGCTTGTGATACAATGGTTCAGCAGGTGTAGTGATACAATGGTACAACAGGTCTGGTGATACAATGGTTCAGCAGGTCTGGTGACACAATTGATCAACAGCTCTGGTGATACAATGGTACAGCAGGTCTGGTGATCCATTTGTACAGCAGGTCTGGTGATACAATGGTACAGCAGGTCTGGTGATGCAATGGTACAGAAGGTCTGGTGATACAATCGAACAGCAGGTATGGTGATACAATGGTACAGCAGATCTGGTGATACAATGGTACAGCAGGTCTGGTGTTACAATGGCACAGCAGGTCTGGTGATACAATGGTACAGCAGGTCTGGTGATACAATGGTACTGCATGTGTGGTGATACAATGGTTCGGCAGGTCTGGTGATACAATGGTACAGCAGGTCTGGTGATACAATGGTACAGCAGGTCTGGTGATACAATGGTACAGCAGGTCTGGTGTTACAATGGCACAGCAGGTCTGGTGTTACAATGGTACAGCAGGTCTGGTGATACAATGGGTCAGCAGGTCTGGTGATACAATGGTACAGCAGGTCTGGTGATACAATGGTACAGCAGGTCTGGTGATGCAATGGTTCAGCAGGTCTGGTGATACAATGGTACAGCAGGTCTGGTGATACAATGGTACAGCAGGTCTGATGTTACAATGGCACAGGAGGTCTGGTGATACAATGGTTCAGCAGGTCTGGTGATACAATGGTACAGCAGGTCTGGTGATACAATGGTACAGCAGGTCTGATGATACAATGGTTCAGCAGGTCTGGTGATACAATGGTTCAGCAGGTCTGGTGATACAATGGTTCAGCAGGTCTGGTGATACAATGGTTCAGCAGGTCTGGTGATACAATGGTTCAGCAGGTCTGGTGATACAATGGTTCAGCAGGTCTGGTGATACAATGGTTCAGCAGGTCTGGTGATACAATGGTTCAGCAGGTCTGGTGATACAATGGTTCAGCAGGTCTGGTGATACAATGGTTCAGCAGGTCTGGTGATACAATGGTTCAGCAGGTCTGGTGATACAATGGTACAGCAGGTCTGGTGATACAATGGTTCAGCAGGTCTGGTGATACAATGGTACAGCAGGTCTAGAGATACAATGGTACAGCAGGTCTGGTGATACAATGGTTCAGCAGGTATGGTGATACAATGGTTCAGCAGGTCTGGTGATACAATGGTTCAGCAGGTCTGGTGATACAATGGTACAGCAGGTCTGGTGATACAATGGTTCAGCAGGTCTGGTGATACAATGGGTCAGCAGGTCTGGTGATACAATGGTACAGCAGGTCTGGTGATACAATGGGACAGCAGGTCTGGTGAAACAGTGGTACAGCAGGTCTGGAGACACTATGGTTCAGAAGGTCTGGTGATACAATGTATCAGCAGGTCTAGTGATACAATGGTTCAACAGGTCTGGTGATACAAAGGTACAGCATGTCTGATGATACAATGGTTCAGCAGGTCTGGTGATACAATGGTTCACCAGGTCTGGTGATACAATGGGACAGCAGGTCTGGTAATACAATGGTACAGCAGGTCTGGTGATACAATGATTCAGCAGGTCTGGTGACACAATGGTTCAGCAAGTCTGGTGATACAATGGTACAGCAGGTCTGGTGATACAATGGTTCAGCAGGTCGGGTGATACAATGGTTCAGCAGGTGTGGTGATACAATGGTTCAGCAGATCTGGTGGTACAATGGTTGAGCAGGTTTGGTGATACAATGGTTCAGCAGGTCTGGTGATACAATGGGACAGCAGGTCTGGTGATACAATGGTACAGCAGGTCTGGTGATACAATGGTTCAGCAGGTCTGGTGATACAATGGTTCAGCAGGTCTGGTGATACAATGGTTCAGCAGGTCTGGTGATACAATGGTTCAGCAGGTCTGGTGATACAATGGTACAGCAGGTCTGGTGATACAATGGGACAGCAGGTCTGGTGATACAATGCTACAGCAGGTCTGGTGATACAATGGTTTAGCATGTCTGGTGATACAATGGTGCAGAAGGTCTAATGATACAATGGTTCAGCAGGTCTGGTGATACATAGGTACAGCAGGTCTGGTGATACAATGGGTCAGCAGGTCTGGTGATACAATGGGACAGCAGGTCTGGTGATACAGTGGTACAGCAGGTCTGGTGATACTATGGTTCAGAAGGTTTGGTGATACAATGGTTAAGCAGGTCTGGTGATACAATGGTTCAGCAGGTCTGGTGATACAATGGTACAGCAGGCCTGGTGATACAATGGTACAGCAGGTCTGACGATACAATGGTTAAGCAGGTCTGGTGATACAATGGTACAGCATACAATGGTCAGCAGGTTGTGATGCAATGGCACAGCAGGTCTGGTGATACAATGGTGCAGCAGGTCTGGTGATACAATGGTACTGCAGGACTGGTGATACAATGGTACAGCAGGTCTGGTGATACAATGGTTCAGCAGGTCTGGTGATACAATGGTACAGCAGGTCTGGTGATACAATGGTACAGCAGGTCTGGTGATACAATGGTACAGCAGGTCTGGTGATACAATGGTACAGCAGGTCTGGTGATACAATGGTACAGCAGATCTGGTGTTACAATGGCACAGCAGGTCTGGTGATACAATGGTACAGCAGGTCTGGTGATACAATGGTACAGCAGGTCTGGTGATGCAATGGTTCAGCAGGTCTGGTGATACAATGGAACAGCAGGTCTGGTGATACAATGGTACAACAGGTCTGATGTTACAATGGCACAGGAGGTCTGGTGATGCAATGGTTCAGCAGGTCTGGTGATACAATGGTACAGCAGGACTGGTGATACAATGGTACAGCAGGTCTGATGATACAATGGTTCAGCAGGTCTGGTGATGCAATTGTACAGCAGGTCTGGTGATACAATGGTTCAGCAGGTCTGGTGTTACAATGGGTCAGCAGGTCTGGTGATACACTTGTTCAGCAGGTCTGGTGATACATTGGTACAGCAGGTCTGGTGATACTATGGTTCAGCAGGTCTGGTGATACAATGGTTCAGCAGGTCTGGTGATACAATGGTTCAACAGGTCTGGTGATACAATGGTTCAGCAGGTCTGGTGATACAATGGTTCAGCAGGTCTGGTGATACAATGGTTCAGCAGGTCTGGTGATACAATGGTACAGCAGGTCTGGTGATACAATGGTACAGCAGGTCTAGTGATACAATGGTACAGCAGGTCTGGTGATACAATGGTTCAGCAGTTCAGGTGATACAATGGTTCAGCAGGTCTGGTGATACAATGGAACAGCAGGTCTGGTGATACAATGGTACAGCAGTTCTGGTGATACAATGGTTCAGGAGGTCTGGTGATACAATGGGTCAGCAGGTCTGGTGATACAATGGTTCAGCAGGTCTGGTGATACAATGGGACAGCAGGTCTGGTGATACAATGGTACAGCAGGTCTGGTGATACTATGGTTCAGCAGGTCTGGTGATACAATGGTTCAGCAGGTCTGGTGATGCAATGGTTCAACAGGTCAGGTGATACAATGGTTCAGCAGGTCAGGTGATACAATGGTTCAGCATACCTGGTGATACAATGGTTCAGCAAGTCTATTTGCATCAGCAGGTCTGGTGATACAATGGGACAGCAGTTCTGGTGATATAATGGTACAGCAGGCCTGGTGATACAATGGTTCAGCAGGTCTGGTGACACAATGGTTCAGCAGGTCTGGTGATACAATGGAACATCAGGTCTGGTGATAGAATTGTTCAGCAGGTCGGATGATACAATGGTTCAGCAGGTCTGGTGATACAATGGTTCAGCAGGTCTGGTGATACAATGGTTCAGCAGGTCTGGTGATACAATGGTTCAGCAGGTCTGGTGATACAATGGTTCAGCAGGTCTGGTGATACTATGGTTCAGCAGGTCTGGTGATACAATGGTTCAGCAGGTCTGTTGATACAATGGTTCAACAGGTCTCGTGATACAATGGTTCAGCAGGTCTGGTGATACAATGGTTCAGCAGGTCTGGTAATTAAATGGTTCTGCAGATCTCGTGATACAATTGTTCAGCAGGTCTGGTGATACAGTGGTACAGCAGGTCTGGTGATACAATGGTACAGCAGGTCTGGTGATACAATGGTACAGCAGGTCTGGTGATGCAATGGTACAGCAGGACTTGTGATACAATGGTTCAGCAGGTCTGGTGATACAATGATTCAGCAGGTCTGATGATACAATGGGTCAGCAGGTCTGGTGATACAATGGTTCAGCAGGTGTAGTGATACAAATGTACAGCAGGTCTGGTGATACAATGGGTCAGCAGGTCTGGTGACACAATTGATCAGCAGGTCTGGTAATACAATGGTACAGCAGGTCTGGTGATACAATTGTGCAGCAGGTTTGGTGATACAATGGTACAGCAGGTCTTGTGATGCAATGGTACAGAAGGTCTGGTGATAGAATCGTACAGCAGGTTTGGTGATACAATGGTACAGCAGATCTGGTGATACAATGGTACAGCAGGTCTGGTGTTACAATGGCACAGCAGGTCTGGTGATACAATGGTACAGCAGGTCTGGTGATACAATGGTACAGCAGGTCTGGTGATACAATGGTACAGCAGGTCTGGTGATACAATGGTTCAGCAGGTCTGGTGATACAATGGTACAGCAGGTCTGGTGATACAATGGTACAGCAGGTCTGGTGATACAATGGTACAGCAGGTCTGGTGTTACAATGGCACAGCAGGTCTGGTGTTACAATGGTACAGCAGGTCTGGTGATACAATGGGTCAGCAGGTCTGGTGATACAATGGTACAGCAGGTCTGGTGATATAATGGTACAGCAGGTCTGGTGATGCAATGGTTCAGCAGGTCTGGTGATACAATGGTACAGCAGGTCTGGTGATACAATGGTACAGCAGGTCTGGTGATACAATGGTACAGCAGGTCTGGTGATACAATGGTTCAGCAGGTCTGGTGATACAATGGGTCAGCATGTCTTTTGATACACTTGTTCAGCAGGTCTGGTGATACATTGGTACAGCAGGTCTGGTGATACTATGGTTCAGCAGGTCTGGTGATACAATGGTTCAGCAGGTCTGGTGATACAATGGTCCAACAGGTCTGGTGATACAATGGTTCAGCAGGTCTGGTGATACAATGGTACAGCAGGTCTGGTGATACAATGGTACAGCAGGTCTAGTGATACAATGGTACAGCAGGTCTGGTGATACAATGGTTGAGAAGGTCTGGTGATACAATGTTTCAGCAGGTCTAGTGATACAATGGAACAGCAGGTCTGGTGATACAATGGTGCAGCAGGTCTGGTGATACAATGGTTCAGCAGGTCTGGTAATACAATGGTACAGCAGGTCTGGTGATAAAATGGTTCAGCAGGTCTGGTGATACAATGGGTCAGCAGGTCTTGTGAAACAATTTTACAGCAGGTCTGGTGATACAATGGGAGAGCAGGTCTGGTGATACAGTGGTTCAGCAGGTCTGGTGATGCAATGGTTCAACAGGTCAGGTGATACAATGGTTCAGCAGGTCAGGTGATACAATGGTTCAGCAGGTCTGGTGATACAATGGTTCAGCAGGTCTGATTGTATCAGCAGGTCTGGTGATACAATGGGACAGCAGGTCTGGTGATACAATGGTACAGCAGGTCTGGTGATACAATGGTTCAGCAGGTCTGGTGATACAATGGTTCAGCAGGTCTGGTGATACAATGGCACAGCAGGTCTGGTGATACAATTGTTCAGCAGGTCGGGTGATACAATGGTTCAGCAGGTCTGGTGATAAAATGGTTCAGCAGGTCTGGTGATACAGTTGTTTAGCAGGTTTGTGATACAATGGTTCAGCAGTCTGGTGATAAAATGGTACAGCAGGTCTGGTGATACAATGGTACAGCAGGTCTGGTGATACAATGGTACGGCAGGTCTTGTGATACAATGGTTCAGCAGGTCTGGTAATACAATGGTTCAGCAAGTCTGGTGATACAATGGTTCAGTAGGTCTGGTGATACAAAGGTACAGCAGGTCTGGTGATACAATGGTACAGCAGGTCTGATGATACAATGGTTCAGCAGGTCTGGTGATACAATGGTACAGCAGGTGTGGTGATACAATGGTTCAGCAGGTCTGGTGATACAATGGGTCAGCAGGTCTTGTGATACAATGATTCAGCAGGTCTGGTGATACAATGGGTCAGCAGGTCTGGTGATACAATGATTCAGCAGGTCTAGTGTTACAATGGTACAGCAGATCTGGTGATACAATGGTTCAGCAGGTCTGGTGATACAATGGATCAGCAGGTCTAGTGATTCAATGTTACAGCAGGTCTGGTGATACAATGGTACAGCAGGTCTGGTGATGCAATGGTACAGCAGGTCTGGTGATACAATTGTACAGCATGTCTGGTCATACAATGGTACAGCAGGTGTGCTGATACAATGGTACAGCAGGTCAGGTATTACAATGGTACAGCAGGTCTGGTGATACAATGGTACAGCAGGTCTGGTGATACAATGGTACAGAATGTCTGGTGTTACAATGGCACAGCAGGTCTGGTGTTACAATGGTACAGCAGGTCTATTGATACAATGGGTCAGCAGGTCTGGTGATACAATTGTACAGCAGGTCTGGTGATACAATGGTACAGCAGGTCTGGTGATACAATGGTTCACCAGGTCTGGTGATACAATGGTACAGCAGGTCTGGTGATACAATGGTGCAGTCGGTCTGATGTTATAATGGCACAGCAGGTCTGGTGATACAATGGTAGAGCAGGTCTGGTGATATAATGGTTCAGCAGGTCTAGTGATACAATGGTACAGCAGGTCTGGTAATACAATGGTTCAGCTGGTCTGGTGATACAATGGGTCAGCAGGTCTGGTGATACAATGGTTCAGCTGGTCTGGTGATACATTGGTACAGCAGGTCTGGTGATACAATTGTTCAGCAGGTCTGGTGATGCAATGGTTATGCAGGTCTGGTGATACAATGGTTCAGCAGGTCTCGTGATACAATGGTTCAGCAGGTCTGGTGGTACAATGGTATAGCAGGTCTGGTGATACAATGGTACAGCAGGTCTGGTGATACAATGGTACAGCAGGTCTGGTGATACAATGGTTCAGCAGGTCTCGTGATACAATGGTTCAGCATGTCTGGTGATACAATGGTTCAGCAGGTCTGGTGATACAATGGTACAGCAGGTGTGGTGATACAATGGTACAGCAGGTCTGAACATACAATGGTTCAGCAGGTCTGGTGATACAATGGTACAGCAGGTCTGGTGATACAATGGTTCAGCAGGTCTGGTGATACAATGGGTCAGCAGGTCTGGTGATACAATGGTACAGCAGGTCTGGTGATACAATGGGACAGCAGGTCTGGTGATACAATGGTACAGCAGGTCTGGTGATACTATGGTTCAGCAGGTCTGGTGATACAATGGTTCAGCAGGTCTGGTGATACAATGGTTCAACAGGTCTGGTGATACAATGGTTCAGCAGGTCTGGTGATACAATGGTTCAGCAGGTCTGGTGATACAATGGTTCAGCAGGTCTGGTGATACAATGGATCAGCAGGTCTGGTGATACAATGGGACAGCAGGTCTGCTGATAAAATGGTACAGCAGGTCTGGTGATACAGTGGTTCAGCAGGTCTGGTGATGCAATGGTTCAGCAGGTCTGGTGATACAATGGTACAGCAGGTCTGGTGATACAATTGTTCAGCAGCTCGGGCGATACAATGGTTCAGCAGGTCTGGTGATACAATGGTTCAGCAGGTCTGGTGATACAATGGTTGAGCAGGTTTGGTGATACAATGGTTCAGCAGTTCTGGTGATACAATGGTACAGCAGTTCTGGTGATACAATGGTACAACAGGTCTGGTGATACAATGGTTCAGCAGGTCTGGTGATACAATGGTTCAGCAGGTCTATTGATACAATGGTTTAGCAAGTATGGTGATACAGTTGTTCAGCAGGTTTCGTGATACAATGGTTCAGCAGGTCAGGTGATAAAATGGGTCAGCAGATCTGGTGATACAATGGTACAGCAGGTCTGGTGATACAATGGGACAGCAGGTCTTGTGATACATTGGTACAGCAGGTCTGGTGATACTATGGTTCAGCAGGTCTGGTGATGCAATGGTTCAGCAGTTCTGGTGATACATTGGTTCAACAGGTCTGGTGATACAATGGTTCAGCAGGTCTGTAGATACAATGGTTCTGCAGATCTGGTGATACAATTGTTCAGCAGGTCTGGTGATGCAGTGGTACAGCAGGTCTGGTGATACAATGGTACAGCAGGACTGGTGATACAATGGTTCACCTGGTCTTGTGATACTATGGTTCAACAGGTCTTGTGATACAATGGTTCAGCAGGTCTGTTGGTACAATGGTTCAGCAGGTCTGGTGATACAATGGTTCAGCAGGTCTGGTGATACAATGGTACAGCAGGTCTGGTGATACAATCGTACAGCAGGTCAGGTGATACAATGGTACAGCAAGTGTGCTGATACAATGGTTCAGCAGGTCTGGTGATACAATGGTTCAGCAGGTCTGGTTATACAATGGCACAGCAGGTCTGGTGATACAATGTTTCAGCAGGTCTGGTGATACAATGGGTCAGCAGGTCCGGTGATACAATGGGTCAGCAGGTCTGGTGATACAATGGTACAGCATGTGTGGTGATACAATGGGACAGCAGGTCTGGTGATACATTGGTACAGCAGGTCTGGTGATACTATGGTTCAGCAGGTCTGGTGATACAATGATTCAGCAGGTCTGGTGATACAATGGTTCAGCAGGTCTGATGGTACAATGGTTCAGCAGATCTGGTGATAAAATTGTTCAGCAGGTCTGGTGATACAATGGTACAGCAGGTCTGATGATACTATGGTTCAGCAGGTCTTGTGATACAATGGTACAGCAGGTCTGGTGATACAATGGTACAGCAGGTCTGGTGATACAATGGTACAGCAGGTCTGGTGTTACAATGGCACAACAGGTCTGGTGTTACAATGGTTCAGCAGGTCTGGTGATACAATGGGTCAGCAGGACTGGTGATGCAATGGTACAGCAGGTCTGGTGATACAATGGCTCAGCAGGTCTGGTGATACAATGGTACAGCAGGTCTGGTGATACAATGGCTCAGCAGGTCTGGTGATACAATGGTACAGCAGGTCTGGTGATACAATGGTACAGCAGGTCTGATGTTACAATGGCACAGCAGGTCTGGTGATAGAATGGTACAGCAGGTCTGGTGTTACAATGGTACAGCAGGTCTGGTATTACAATGGTACAGCAGGCTTGGTGCAATGCTTCGCTCTAGTCTAAGAAATATTTTACTTTGTAAAGGCGTAATGTGTAGTTCGTGTGGTAGTTAATGAGTGTCAAAGACAACCTTCGCCTTTAAGACGCTAATCACCCCTTTCAAATGTCTTTTGTTAATATTAGATTACTTGTTAAACATCGTTACCTAGTTTGTGCTAATTTGCATTAAGTTTCAAGGGAAACATTCTCAAAGGTCGCTTTTGTACTCACCTAATTGTACTCACCTAACTGTGGTTGCAGGGGTCGAGACTCAGCTCCTGGCCCCGCCTCTTCACTGATCGCTACTGTGTCCTCTCACTCTCTACTTCCTGAGCTTTGTCATACCTCTTCTTAAAACTATGTATGGTTCCTGCCTCCACCACTTCACTTGCTAGGCTATTCCTCTTGCTGACAACTCTATGACTGAAGAAATACTTCCTAACGTCCCTGTGACTCGTCTGAGTCTTCAGATTCCAGTTGTGACCCCTTGTTCCTGTGTCCCCTCTCTGGAACATCCTATCTCTGTCCACCTTGCTATTACCCACATTATATTGTATGTCGTTATCATGTCTCCCCTGACCCTTCTGTCCTCCAGTGTCGTCAGTCCGATTTCCCTTAACCTTTCCTCGTACGACATTCCCTTGAGCTCTGGGACTAGCCTTGTTGCAAACCTTTGTACTTTCTCTAACTTCTTGACGTGCTTGACCAGGTGTGGGTTCCAGACTGGTGCTGCATACTCCAGTATGGGCCTAACATACACAGTGTACAGTGTCTTGAACGATTCCTTATTAAGGTATCGGAACGCTATTCTCAGGTTTGCCAGGCGCCCGTATGCTGCAGCAGTTATTTGGTTGATGTGTGCCTCCGGTGATGTGCTTGGTGTTATGGTCACCCCAAGGTCTTTCTCCCTGAGTCAGGTCTGTAGTCTTTGTCCACCTAGCCTATACTCTGTCTGCGGTCTTCTTTGCCCCTCCCCAATCTTCATGACTTTGCATATGGCTGGATTGAATTCGAGAAGCCAGTTACTGGACCACATGTCCAGCCTGTCCAGGTCTCTTTGCAATCCTGCCTCATCCTCGACCGATTTAATTCTTCTCATCAACTTCACGTCATCTGCGAACAGGGACACTTCAGAGTCTATTCCTTCCATCATGTCGTTCACATATATCAATAATAGCACTAGTCCTAGAACTGACCCCTGTGGGACCCCGCTCGTAACAGGCGCCCACTGTGATACCTCTTCACGTACCATGACTCGTTGTTGCCTCCCTGTCAGGTATTCCCTTATCCATTGCAGTGCCCTCCCTTTTACATGCGCCTGATCCTCCAGCTTCTGCACTAATCTCTTGTGGGGAACTGCATCAAAAGCCTTCCTGCAGTCTAGGAAAACGCAATCTACCCACCCCTCTCTCTCGTATCTTACTTCTGTTACCTTGTCATAAAACTCCGGGAGGTTTGTGATACAAGATTTGTCTTCCATGAACCCATGCTGGTTTTCATTTATAATCTTGTTCCTTTCCAGGTGTTCGACCACTCTCCTCCTGATAATCTTCTCCATGACTTTGCACACAATACATGTCAGGGACACAGGTCTGTAGTTTAGTGCCTCGTTTCTGTTTCCTTTCTTAAATATGGGGACTACATTAGCTGTCTTCCATTTCTCAGGTAGTTGCCCAGTTTCAAGGGATGTGTTGAAGATTGTGGTTAGAGGTACGCACAGCATCTCTGCTCCTTCTCTAAGGACCCATGGGGAGATGTTGTCCGGTCCCATCGCCCTTGATGTGTCAAGGTCACTTAGGAGCTTCTTCACCTCCTCCTCAGTTGTTCGTATGTCATCCAACACTTGTTGGTAAATTCCCTCTTGATGTTCCCTTCTGTGCTGTCTTCCCACAGCACTTCCTGTCTCTACTGTAAAAACTTCCTTAAATCTCCTGTTCAGCTCCTCACATACCTCCTGATCATTTCTTGTGAGTTCTCCACCTTCTGTTCTCAGTCTGATCACCTGGTCTTTGACTGTTGTCTTCCTCCTGATGTGGCTATACAGCAGTTTCGGGTCAGTCTTGATTCTCGATGCTATGTCATTTTCATACTGTCGCTTGGCCTCCCTCCTTACCTGTGCATACTCATTCCTGGCTCTGCGACTGATCTCCCTATTTTCGTGTGTTCTCTGCCTTCTGTACTTTTTCCATTCTCTGTTGCACTTTGTTTTTGCCTGCTTACACCGTCGGGTAAACCAGGGGCTCGTTCTGGTCTTCCCGTTGTTACTGTTGCCCTTTGTGTGTGTGTGTGTGTGTGTGTGTGTGTACTCACCTATTTGTACTTACCTATTTGTGGTTGCAGGGGTCGAGTCACAGCTCCTGGCCCCGCCTCTTCGCTGATTGCTACTAGGTCCTCTCTCTCCCTGCCCCATGAGCTCTATCATACCTCGCCTTAAAACTATGTATGGTTCCTGCCTCCACCACATCACTTTCTAGGCTATTCCATGGCCTGACTATTCTATGACTGAAGAAATACTTCCTAACATCCCTTTGATTCATCTGAGTCTTCAACTTTCAATTGTGACCTCTTGTGTCTGTGTCCCATCTCTGGAACATCCCGTCTTTGTCCACCTCGTCTATTCTGCGCAGTATTTTATATGTCGTTATCATGTCTCCCCTGACCCTCCTGGCCTCCAGTGTCGTCCGGCCGATTTCCCTCAACCTTTCTTCATAGGAAAATCCCCGTAGCTCTGGGACTAGTCTTGTTGCAAACCTTTGCACTTTCTCTAATTTCTTGACGTGCTTGACTAGGTGTGGATTCCAAACTGGTGCTGCATACTACAGTATGGGCCTGACGTAGATGGTGTACAGAGTCTTAAACGGATCCTTACTGAGGTATCGGAACGCTATCCGTAGGTTTGCCAGGCGCCCGTATGCTGCAGCAGTTATCTGATTGATGTGCGCCTCAGGAGATATGCTCGGTGTTATACTCACCCCCAGATCTTTTTCCTTGAGTGAGGTTTCCAGTCTTTGGCCATCTAAACTATATTGTGTCTGCGGTCTTCTTTGCCCTTCCCCAATCTTCATGACTTTGCATTTGGCAGGGTAAAATTCAAGGAGCCAGTTGCTGGAGCAGGCTTGTAGCCTGTCCAGATCTCGTTGTAGTCCTGCCTGATCCTCGTCCGATTCGATTCTTCTCATTAACTTCACATCGTCTGCAAACAAGGACACTTCTGAGTCTATCCCTTCCGTTATGTCGTTCACGTATACCAAGAACAGCACAGGTCCTAGGACTGACCCCTGTTGAACCCCGCTTGTCACAGGCGCCCACTCTGACACCTCGTCACGTACCATGACTCGTTGTTGCCTCCCTGTCAGGTATTCTCTGATTCATTGCAGTGCCTTTCCTGTTATGTGTGCCTGGTCCTCTAGCTTTTGCAGTAACCTCTTGTGAGGAACTGTGTCGAAAGCCTTCTTGCAGTCCAAAAATACGCATTGGATCCACCCCTCTCTCTCTTGTCTTACTTCTGTCACCTTGTCATAAAACTCTAGTAGGTTTGTGACACAGGATTTTCCTTCCCTGAAACCGTGCTGGTTGTCAATTATACACTTGTTTCTTTCCAGGTGCCCCACCACTCTCCTCCTGATGATCTTCTCCATGACCTTGCATACTAAACACGTTAGTGATACAGGTCTGTAGTTTAGTGCCTCATGTCTGTCTCCCTTTTTAAAAATTGGGACTACATTTGCCATTTTCCATACCTCAGGGAGTTGCCCAGTTTCAAATGATGTGTTGAAGATCTTTGTTAATGGCTCACACAATATCTCTGCTCCCTTTTTAAGGACCCACGCGTGTGTGTGTGTGTGTGTGTGTGTGTGTGTGTGTGTGTGTGTGTGTGTGTGTGTGTGTGTGTGTGTGTTTGTGTGTGTGTGTGTGTACTCACCTAATTGTGGTTGCAGGGATTGAAACTCATCTCCTGGCCCCGCTTCTTCACCGAGTGCTACTAGGACCCCTCTCTCCCTGCTCCATGAGCTTCGTCATACCTCATCATAAAGCTATGTATGGTTCCTGCCTCCACTACCTCACTTGCTAGGCTATTCCACTTCCTGACTTCTTCATGACTGAAGAAATACTTCCTAACATCCCTTTGACTCACCTGGGTCTTCTACTTCCAATTGTGATCCCTTGTTTCTGTGTCCCCTCTTTGAAACATCCTGTCTCTGTCCACCTTGTTTATTCCACGCAGTATTTTGTATGTCGTTATCATGTCTCCCCTAACCCTCCTGTTCTCCAGTGTCGTCAGGCCAATTTCCCTTAACCTTTCTTCATAGGACAATCCCCTTAGCTCAGGAACTAACCTTGTCGCAAACCTTTGCACTTTCTCTAATTTCATGACGTGCTTGAACAAGTGTGGGTTCCAAACTGGTGCTGCATGCTCCAGTATGGGCCTGACGTACACGGTCTACAATGTCTTGAACGTTTCCTTACTAAGGTATCGGAACGCTGTTCTCAGGTTTGCCAGGCGCCCATATGCTGCAGCAGTTATCTGGTTGATATGTGCTTCCGGAGACGTGCTCGGTGTTATGCTCACCCCAAGATCTTTCTCCTTGAGCGAGGTTTTCAGCCTTTGGCCACCTAGCCTATACTCCGTCTACGGTCTTCTTTGCCTTTCTCCGATCTTCATGACTTTGCATTTGGCAGGGTTAAATTCGGGAAGCCAGTGTGCGTGTGTGTGTGTGTGTGTGTTTCTGTGTATGTGTGAGTTTGTGTGTGTCTGTGTGTATGTGTGTCTGTGTGTGAGTGTGTGTGTGTGTGTGTGTGTGTGTGTGTGTGTGTGTGTGTGTGTGTGTGTGTGTGTATGAGTGTGTGTGTATGTGTGTGTGTGTTTGTGTGTGTGTTATGTGTGTGTGTGTGTGTGTGTGTGTGTGTGTGTGTGTGTGTGTGTGTGTGGGTGTGCGTGTGTGTGTGTGTGTGTATGAGTGTGTGTGTGTGTGTGTGTGTTTGTGTGTGTGTTATGTGTGTGTGTGTGTGTGTGTGTGTGTGTGTGTGTATGTGTGTGTATACCTAGTTGTACTCACCTAGTTGAGGTTGCGGGGGTCGAGTCCGAGCTCCTGGCCCCGCCTCTTCACTGATCGCTACTAGGTCACTCTCCCTGAGCCGTGAGCTTTATCGTACCTCTGCTTAAAGCTATGTATGGATCCTGCCTCCACTACATCGCTTCCCAAACTATTCCACTTACTGACTACTCTGTGGCTGAAGAAATACTTCCTAACATCCCTGTGATTCATCTGTGTCTTTAGCTTCCAACTGTGTCCCCTTGTTACTGTGTCCAATCTCTGGAACATCCTGTTTTTGTCCACCTTGTCAATTCCTCTCAGTATTTTGTATGTCGTTATCATGTCCCCCCTATCTCTCCTGTCCTCCAGTGTCGTCAGGTTGATTTCCCTTAACCTCTCCTCGTAGGACATACCTCTTAGCTCTGGGACTAGTCTTGTTGCAAACCTTTGCACTTTCTCTAGTTTCTTTACGTGCTTGGCTAGGTGTGGGTTCCAAACTGGTGCCGCATACTCCAATATGGGCCTAACGTATACGGTGTACAGGGTCCTGAACGATTCCTTATTAAGATGTCGGAATGCTGTTCTGAGGTTTGCTAGGCGCCCATATGCTGCAGCAGTTATTTGGTTGATGTGCGCTTCAGGAGATGTGCCTGGTGTTATACTCACCCCAAGATCTTTTTCCTTGAGTGAGGTTTGTAGTCTCTGACCCCCTAGACTGTACTCCGTCTGCGGCCTTCTTTGCCCTTCCCCAATCTTCATGACTTTGCACTTGGTGGGATTGAACTCCAGGAGCCAATTGCTGGACCAGTTCTGCAGCCTGTCCAGATCCCTTTGTAGTTCTGCCTGGTCTTCGATCGAGTGTATTCTTCTCATCAACTTCACGTCATCTGCAAACAGGGACACCTCAGAGTCTATTCCTTCCGTCATGTCGTTCACAAATACCAGAAACAGCACTGGTCCTAGGACTGACCCCTGTGGGACCCCGCTGGTCACAGGTGCCCACTCTGACACCTCGCCACGTACCATGACTCGCTGCTGTCTTCCTGACAAGTATTCCCTGATCCATTGTAGTGCCTTCCCTGTTATCCCTGCTTGGTCCTCCAGTTTTTGCACCAATCTCTTGTGTGGAACTGTGTCAAACGCCTTCTTGCAGTCCAAGAAAATGCAATCCACCCACCCCTCTCTCTCTTGTCTTACTGCTGTCACCATGTCATAGAACTCCAGTAGGTTTGTGACACAGGATTTCCCGTCCCTGAAACCATGCTGGCTGCTGTTGATGAGATCATTCCTTTCTAGGTGTTCCACCACTCTTCTCCTGATAATCTTCTCCATGATTTTGCATACTATACATGTCAGTGACACTGGTCTGTAGTTTAATGCTTCATGTCTGTCTCCTTTTTTAAAGATTGGGACTACATTTGCTGTCTTCCATGCCTCAGGCAATCTCCCTGTTTCGATAGATGTATTGAATATTGTTGTTAGGGGTACACATAGCGCCTCTGCTCCCTCTCTCAATACCCATGGGGAGATGTTATCTGGCCCCATTGCCTTTGAGGTATCTTGCTCGCTTAGCAGCCTCTTCACTTCTTCGTCTGTTGTGTCGAACACTTGATGGCGTACCCCACCTCTCTGTCTTTCTGGAGTCCCTTCTGTCTCCTCTATAAACACTTCTTTGAATCTCATGTTAAGCTCTTCACATACTTCAGTCATTTCGTGTGATCTCCCATCTTTCCTTCCTCAGCTTGATTACCTGGTCCTTGACTGTTGTTCTCTTCCTGATGTGGCTATACAACAGCTTCGGGTCTGATTTGGCTTTTGCTGCTATGTCTTTTTCGTGTTGTCGTTGGACCTCCCTTCTTACCTGTGCATAATCGTTTCTGGATCTACGACTGCTCTCCTTATTCTCCTGGGTTCTTTGCCTTCTATACTTCTTCCATTCTCTAGTACACTTAGTTTTGGTCTCTCTACACCTTTGAGTGAACCAAGGACTCATCCTGGCCTTCTCATTATTTCTGTTACCCTTGCGTACAAACCTCTCCTCAACTTCCTTGCATATTGTTGTCACATATTCTTTCATCTCGTTTACTGACTTCCCTTCCAGTGCTCTGTCCCACTGAACTTCGTGCAGGAAAATCTTCATGCCTGTGTTGTCCCCTCTCTTGTAGTTTGGCCATCAGCGTTGGTGTACCATACCTTCAGTTTCCTCTCCAGCACTGTGTTCTGGGGGGTATGTGGAGTTGGGGGACCTGGCAGTGCACTGTGGGGTTCTGCAGCATAGTGTGAGGTAGGGGCTATAAGTGTGGATTGTGGTTTGAGTTGGGATAGGGTGTTTGGCTGTGGGGTTCTGGGAGTGGCTTTGTGTGCACTTGTGGTTGTTGCACTGCCTGGCTCTGGTTGTCCTCTGCTGACTCTGTCCTTGTCTCTCTTCCTAGCCTCTTTCTTTCCTGTGTCTTCTCTCTCAGCTGCTCTTGTTCTCTTCTTGTTTTGTCACGATCTAGAAACACCCTCTTGTATGTTCATGATTCCTTCAGCTGTGATTTGTCTTGCAGGACCCAGTTCTGGACCATTTCTGTCTTCAGAATCAATTTGACCGGCCGATTTCTCCCCGTCAAGTACCTTACTATTCTCTGAAGCACTCACACCATCGTATGCCCTCAGATCACGGTAAAACACTTAGCTCTGTTCTGTGCATGATTCTTGTAGGATTGGGTGGTCCTGTGGGTTAGGGAATCATGTGATTTTCGCTCACCATGAGGCGGACCAAAACCATAAATTCGAGTCCTCGGCTAGTCGCAGTGTTGTTATTGATTAAATAACACTCGTCCGTTGTTACAATAATATATACATTGCTTGTGGAAGCTAGTACACCAAACGGGGAGTAGAATAAAATTAGCTCTGAGTCACCCACACCATCGTATGTCCTCAGATCACGGTAAAACACCTAACTCTGCTGGGTGCATGATTCTTGTAGGATTGGGTGGTCCTGTGGGTTAGAGAGTCATGTGATTTTTGCTCATCATGAGGCTGGCCAAAACGACATGGGTTAGAGTCCTCGGCTAGTCGCAGTGTTGTTATATATGAAATAACTTTCAAGAGGGGCTTGGTGCCTGGGGGTATGGGGAAACATCGTCTGGCTCCGGCTGGACGCCCATACTTATCTTCGGTCTAGCTCCGTGGCAGAGTACTGTGGACTCTGATACAGAGTTAGCAGGTTCGAGTCCTGCTGTGGTCTCTACTTAACAATTCGCAAAGGGTAGAACTTTTAACACTCATTATCTGCACACTCTTTATCAGAGCACTTCACATGTCTTCCATAGTTCACTGCATGTGGGAGGATTTCATGTCTGGTGTCTCGGATGTGGGGAGTGACCGTCTAGCCTCGGCTAGGCGTCCGTTCTTACCCGAGATCTAGCGTAATATAACTCCTTTAATGATACTATTATCAGTGAAATTTTGTCGTTTATAGTTCATCAATGGTATACATTGAAAGTACACATAATATACTCTTAATAAAGGAAATTGGAATAGTACCCTTTACGATACAACAACAACCAGATGGGAGAAAACCAGAGACTATTTCCGATCCTATACTTCATTGTTCTAATGCTTGTTTTGTGAGTAGAATCCACCTTCAAGTTGTATACACAGGCAGGTCTACTCTTTTCATGTTCTAAATAATAGTTGGGTGTGAGTAAGTTTTAGGTAAATATGTTAATTAGAATTTGAACTTGATGAACGAGTTGGACTTGTTTATCATGAACCAAAAGGTCTAATGGAAGTATCCTCTATTCACTTGCTATGCAACTTGTCAAAAACCCAGATGTTGCTAGCAAGAAATATTAAGAAATTAACTGGGCAATGTTGACAGTGTGCAAAGCTTAATGAAGTAGCAAACAGACGAGTCTTGTCAGCATGATGTGTCTTTGATTGGAGTGGAAAGTAAAGAATATTTTATTAGTAATGTGCCAGTTCTAACACGGCAGAGAACCTGGCAGCATGATGTCTTGTTCCAGAGAGGCTGAGATGCATATGTTCCAGGAGCATAGCAGAGAACCTGGCAGCATGATGCCTTGTTCCAGAGAGGCTGAGATGCATATGTTCCAGGAGCATGGCAGAGAACCTGGCAGCATGATGTCTTGTTCCAGAGAGGATGAGATGCATATGTTCCAGGAGCATGGCAGAGAACCTGGCAGCATGATGTCTTGTTCCAGAGAGGCTGAGATGCATATGTTCCAGGAGCATGGCAGAGAACCTGGCAGCATGATGTCTTGTTCCAGAGAGGCTGAGATGCATATGTTCCAGGAGCATGGCAGAGAACCTGGCAGCATGATGTCTTGTTCCAGAGAGGCTGAGATGCATATGTTCCAGGAGCATGGCAGAGAACCTGGCAGCATGATGTCTTGTTCCAGAGAGGCTGAGATGCATATGTTCCAGGAGCATGGCAGAGAACCTGGCAGCACGATGTCTTGTTCCAGAGAGGCTGAGATGCATATGTTCCAGGAGCATGGCAGAGAACCTGGCAGCATGATGTCTTGTTCCAGAGAGGCTGAGATGCATATGTTCCAGGAGCATGGCAGAGAACCTGGCAGCATGATGTCTTGTTCCAGAGAGGCTGAGATGCATATGCTCCAGGAGCATGGCAGAGAACCTGGCAGCATGATGTCTTGTTCCAGAGAGGCTGAGATGCATATGTTCCAGGAGCATGGCAGAGAAACTGGCAGCATGATGTCTTGTTCCAGAGAGGCTGAGATGCATATGTTCCAGGAGCATGGCAGAGAACCTGGCAGCATGATGTCTTGTTCCAGAGAGGCTGAGATGCATATGTTCCAGGAGCATGGCAGAGAACCTGGCAGCATGATGTCTTGTTCCAGAGAGGCTGAGATGCATATGTTCCAGGAGCATGGCAGAGAACCTAGCAGCATGATGTCTTGTTCCAGAGAGGCTGAGATGCATATGTTCCAGGAGCATGGCAGAGAACCTGGCAGCATGATGTCTTGTTCCAGAGAGGCTGAGATGCATATGTTCCAGGAGCATGGCAGAGAACCTGGCAGCACGATGTCTTGTTCCAGAGAGGCTGAGATGCATATGTTCCAGGAGCATGGCAGAGAACCTGGCAGCATGATGTCTTGTTCCAGAGAGGCTGAGATGCATATCTTCCAGGAGCATGGCAGAGAACCTGGCAGCATGATGTCTTGTTCCAGAGAGGCTGAGATGCATATGTTCCAGGAGCATGGCAGTGAACCTGGAAGCATGATGTCTTGTTCCAGAGAGGCTGAGATGCATATGTTCCAGGAGCATGGCAGAGAACCTGGCAGCATGATGTCTTGTTCCAGAGAGGCGGGAGATGCATATGTTCCAGGAGCATGGCAGAGAACCTGGCAGCATGATGCCTTGTTCCAGAGAAGCTGAGATGCATATGTTCCAGGAGCATGGCAGAGAACCTGGCAGCATGATGTCTTGTTCCAGAGAGGCTGAGATGCATATGTTCCAGGAGCATGGCAGAGAACCTGGCAGCATGATGCCTTGTTCCAGAGAGGCTGAGATGCATATGTTCTAGGAGCATGGCAGAGAACATGGCAGCATGATGCCTTGAGCATGTTTCAGCAAAGAACCTGCAGCATGTTGCCTTGTTCCAGAGAGGATGAGATGCATATGTTCCAGGAGCATGGCAGAGAACCTGGCAGCATGATGCTTTGTTCCAGAAAGGCTGAGATGCATATGTTCCAGGAGCATGGCAAAGAACCTGGCAGCATGATGTCTTGTTCCAGAGAGGATGAGATGCATATGTTCCAGGAGCATGGCAGAGAACCTGGCAGCATGATGTCTTGTTCCAGAGAGGATGAGATGCATATGTTCCAGGAGCATGGCAGAGAACCTGGCAGCATGATGTCTTGTTCCAGAGAGGCTGAGATGCATATGTTCCAGGAGCATGGCAGAGAACCTGGCAGCATGATGTCTTGTTCCAGAGAGGCTGAGATGCATATGTTCCAGGAGCATGGCAGAGAACCTGGCAGCATGATGCCTTGTTCCAGAGAGGCTGAGATGCATATGTTCCAGGAGCATGGCAGAGAACCTGGCAGCATGATGTCTTGTTCCAGAGAGGCTGAGATGCATATGTTCCAGGAGCATGGCAGAGAACCTGGCAGCATGATGTCTTGTTCCAGAGAGGCTGAGATGCATATGTTCCAGGAGCATGGCAGAGAACCTGGCAGCATGATGTCTTGTTCCAGAGAGGCTGAGATGCATATGTTCCAGGAGCATGGCAGAGAACCTGGCAGCATGATGTCTTGTTCCAGAGAGGCTGAGATGCATATGTTCCAGGAGCATGGCAGAGAACCTGGCAGCATGATGTCTTGTTCCAGAGAGGCTGAGATGCATATGTTCCAGGAGCATGGCAGAGAACCTGGCAGCATGATGTCTTGTTCCAGAGAGGCTGAGATGCATATGTTCCAGGAGCATGGCAGAGAACCTGGCAGCATGATGTCTTGTTCCAGAGAGGATGAGATGCATATGTTCCAGGAGCATGGCAGAGAACCTGGCAGCATGATGTCTTGTTCCAGAGAGGCTGAGATGCATATGTTCCAGGAGCATGGCAGAGAACCTGGCAGCATGATGTCTTGTTCCAGAGAGGCTGAGATGCATATGTTCCAGGAGCATGGCAGAGAACCTGGCAGCATGATGTCTTGTTCCAGAGAGGCTGAGATGCATATGTTCCAGGAGCATGGCAGAGAACCTGGCAGCATGATGTCTTGTTCCAGAGAGGCTGAGATGCATATGTTCCAGGAGCATGGCAGAGAACCTGGCAGCATGATGCCTTGTTCCAGAGAGGCTGAGATGCATATGTTCCAGGAGCATGGCAGAGAACCTGGCAGCATGATGCCTTGTTCCAGAGAGGATGGGAAGCATATGTTCCAGGAGCATGGAAGAGAACCTGGCAGCATGATGTCTTGTTCCAGAGAGGCTGAGATGCATATGTTCCAGGAGCATGGCAGAGAACCTGGCAGCATGATGTCTTGTTCCAGAGAGGCTGAGATGCATATGTTCCAGGAGCATGGCAGAGAACCTGGCAGCATGATGCCTTGTTCCAGAGAGGATGAGATGCATATGTTCCAGGAGCATGGCAGAGAACCTGGCAGCATGATGTCTTGTTCCAGAGAGGCTGAGATGCATATGTTCCAGGAGCATGGCAGAGAACCTGGCAGCATGATGTCTTGTTCCAGAGAGGCTGAGATGCATATGTTCCAGGAGCATGGCAGAGAACCTGGCAGCATGATGCCTTGTTCCAGAGAGGCTGAGATGCATATGTTCCAGGAGCATGGCAGAGAACCTGGCAGCATGATGCCTTGTTCCAGAGAGGATGAGATGCATATGTTCCAGGAGCATGGCAGAGAACCTGGCAGCATGATGCCTTGTTCCAGAGAGGCTGAGATGCATATGTTCCAGGAGCATGGCAGAGAACCTGGCAGCATGATGTCTTGTTCCAGAGAGGCTGAGATGCATATGTTCCAGGAGCATGGCAGAGAACCTGGCAGCATGATGTCTTGTTCCAGAGAGGCTGAGATGCATATGTTCCAGGAGCATGGCAGAGAACCTGGCAGCATGATGTCTTGTTCCAGAGAGGCTGAGATGCATATGTTCCAGGAGCATGGCAGAGAACCTGGCAGCATGATGTCTTGTTCCAGAGAGGCTGAGATGCATATGTTCCAGGAGCATGGGAGAGAACCTGGCAGCATGATATTTTGTTCCAGAGAGGCTGAGATGCATATGTTTCAGGAGCATGGCAGAGAACCTGGCAGCATGATGTCTTGTTCCAGAGAGGCTGAGATGCATATGTTCCAGGAGCATGGCAGAGAACCTGGCAGCATGATGCCTTGTTCCAGAGAGGATGAGAAGCATATGTTCCAGGAGCATGGCAGAGAACCTGGCAGCATGATGTCTTGTTCCAGAGAGGCTGAGATGCATATGTTCCAGGAGCATGGCAGAGAACCTGGCAGCATGATGTCTTGTTCCAGAGAGGCTGAGATGCATATGTTCCAGGAGCATGGCAGAGAACCTGGCAGCATGATGTCTTGTTCCAGAGAGGCTGAGATGCATATGTTCCTGGAGCATGGCAGAGAACCTGGCAGCATGATGTCTTGTTCCAGAGAGGCTGAGATGCATATGTTCCAGGAGCATGGCAGAGAACCTGGCAGCATGATGTTTTGTTCCAGAGAGGCTGAGATGCATATGTTCCAGGAGCATGGCAGAGAACCTGGCAGCATGCTGCCTTGTTCCAGAGAGGATGAGATGCATATGTTCCAGGAGCATGGCAGAGAACCTGGCAGCATAATATCTTGCTCCAGAGAGGCTGAGATGCATATGTTCCAGGAGCATGGCAGAGAACCTGGCAGCATGATGTCTTGTTCCAGAGAGGCTGAGATGCATATGTTCCAGGAGCATGGCAGAGAACCTGGCAGCATGATATTTTGTTCCAGAGAGGCTGAGATGCATATGTTCCAGGAGCATGGCAGAGAACCTGGCAGCATGATGTCTTGTTCCAGAGAGGCTGAGATGCATATGTTCCAGGAGCATGGCAGAGAACCTGGCAGCATGATGCCTTGTTCCAGAGAGGATGAGATGCATATGTTCCAGGAGCATGGCAGGGAACCTGGCAGCATGATCCCTTGTTCCAGAGAGGCTGAGATGCATATGTTCCAGGAGAATGGCAGAGAACCTGGCAGCATGATGTCTTGTTCCAGAGAGGCTGAGATGCATATGTTCGAGGAGCATGGCAGAGAGAACCTGGCAGCATGATGTGTTGTTCCAGAGAGGATGAGATGCATATGTTCCAGGAGCGTGGCATAGAACCTGGCAGCATGATGTCTTGTTCCAGAGAGGCTGAGATGCATATGTTCCAGGAGCATGGCAGAGAACCTGGCAGCATGATGTCTTGTTCCAGAGAGGCTGAGATGCATATGTTCCAGGAGCATGGCAGAGAACCTGGCAGCATGATGTCTTGTTCCAGAGAGGCTGAGATGCATATGTTCCAGGAGCATGGCAGAGAACCTGGCAGCATGATGTCTTGTTCCAGAGAGACTGAGATGCATGTGTTCCAGGAGCATGGCAGAGAACCTGGTAGCATGATATCTTGTTCCAGAGAGGCTGGGATGCATATGTTCCAGGAGCATGACAGAGAACCTGTCAGCATGATATCTTGTTCCAGAGAGGCTGAGATGCATATTTTCCAGGAGCATGAAAGAGAACCTGTCAACATGATGTCTTGTTCCAGAGAGGCTGAGATGCATATGTTCCAGGAGCATGGCAGAGAACCTGTCAGCATGATGTCTGGTTCCAGAGAGGCTGAGATGCATATGTTCCAGGAGCATGACAGAGAACCTGGCAGCATGAAGTCTTGTTCCAGAGAGGCTGAGATGCAGGTGTTTCAGCAAAATGACATTGTGTTGCAGTGAGGATGGGAAGCAGGTGTTCCAGATAAGCTGCAGGTGTTGTTAGTTATTTCGTTAAAGGAAAACCTGTTCCGGGTGTCTATCAAAATGGCACTATAGAGGGAAGGGGAGCTGCGTTTGGCACCCAGGAAATGACAGGAGGTAAAGTTTAAACCAAGAAAGGAAAGGCTACCTTTATTTTGAGGGACCAAGACCACTTCTCTAGCAACAAGTCATCCCCATACATTGGGTTTAATTATTATTATAATCAAAACTAAGAGCTAGATATTGATACCTATCACAATATTCACAAGCTTTCCATCTCTGCTCATACTGTGAACGATTCTTATTTTATTCTATAAGTGGTGCTTGTCATGTGATGGTAAATTTAGACACAAGTGCAAGACTTGGATATCTTTAATGAAGGAACGTTTCGCCACGCAGTGGCTTCATCAGTCATATACAAAGAAGAATGGTGAAGATCAGAAGGAGTTTGAGGTAATCAGTCCCTCACTCTGGAGTCGATATAATCAGTCCATCAAATATGGTCGTAGCACACTGCTAGATATGTAATGGTAAAAACGAAACTTTTAAAGTTAAATGGAATTCTTTACCGACGACGTTTCGCCCATACAGTAAGTGTTATCAGATCACAAAAAAAAAGAAACTAGACAGTGAGGTGTAAGTCAGGTCAAATTGATTCCCAACGTTTAACCAGTTTAAGTTAATATTCTAGATATCTTCTCTGCCTATTACGTTCCTCGGCAACAGGTGATGCACCTTTCAGGTTTATCATTTCGTTGTGGAAATTATAATGCATTACCCTGACATTGTTAACTTTGTCAATTCTGTCGGAATATTGATGTTCAGAAATGTGTTTGTAGATTTCTCTGGTTGTCTCACCTGCACTGATTTTTCTCACAGTTGTAGCAGAAAGTATGTGTACAACTGAGGTAGTTGAGCTGTGTTGTTGTATTTCTGTCTAGTTATGTCTTTGACTGGAGTTGAGGCAGTATTGGCTTTACTTAGTTGAGTTTGCAGTTGGGAAACATCTTGGAGATGTTTTGGATAGACTGTAGGGAAGAACTACGTCTATCAAAGCATTTCCATTGAAGACGGTGCGTTTATGCTAGTAAAGGATCATGATTTTCTTACCTCCCTTGCCAAGGGTCAAACCTAATTTCTCACAAATTTCTAATCAATGTAAGTCTAGCAGGTGTGTGACAGGTGTTTCTGGGAATATGCAGCTAATTCACCTCTCGGAGTAAATAACAGAACCGCTTTCCTGTATATCGTCTTAGCTACCCTTAGGCACTGTTGTAACTTACTTACTGTTGTAACTTCTGTTGTAACTTACTTACTGTTGTAACTTCTGTTGTAACTTACTTACTGTTGTAACTTCTGTTGTAACTTACTTACTGTTGTAACTTCTGTTGTAACTTACTTACTGTTGTAACTTCTGTTGTAACTTACTTACTGTTGTAACTTCTGTTGTAACTTACTTACTGTTGTAACTTCTGTTGTAACTTACTTACTGTTGTAACTTCTGTTGTAACTTACTTCCAGGATGGTGCATGCATTGTCAGGTATTCACAGGGAAACGTAGTTTTAAGCAAATAACAATACTGCGACTTGCTCACCCTCCTTTCCTTTTCTCTCACCCTTCTTTTCTCACCCCTTCTCACTTTCCTTCCCTCTTCCACAACTCCCCCAGTTTTCTTCTTTCCTCTCTATTCGCCTTCCCTCTACTTACACTTTTTCACTTTTTTTCCAAGAGATGAATTTGGTTACTTATAAAAATAATTACTGTATTGTTAAGAGCTCATCAATAATTTGTACTTGAATGTGGTTCGAAATCATCAATATATTAACAGAGTACAGACGTCCGCATATACAAAGTTCTCCTTTAAGTTGAACCATAGAATTTGAAATAAAGTAAATTATTAGTAAATATTCACTAACAAACATACATTTTTTGGTGTACAATTCTTTGACAGGGAAAAAACCAGCTTAAAATCCCAGTAAAAACCCAGGCTTTCAAAATTAATTAAAGAATACAAATATAATAATAATTAGTCTCTGTCGTATACTTCCCTGACGATAATCATAACAATAAAAATTTTGAGAAAAATTCGTATTCACGATCTTAAAAATTCCGGTTAATGGTTACCTTAATACATAATTAAAAGTAAGAAATATATATTTTAGTAACATATAATACTTATTGAAGATCTCACGTGTAATAAAACCGGTAAAAATATTATTCGTTTTGAAAGAGTAATCCAGATTTTTTTCAGCAGTGAATGATCAACGTTTTTAACTAATCAGTTAAAATTACTTTTTCTCTTTGATAAAAAGAATGTAATTGAATCATGTCACTGCATCATAGATAACACAAAGAGTAATACTGATATTTGGACATATAGGTGAGGCATTTCAAGAAACTAGCAGAATTTTTAACATTGGTACTTATTTTTATTTTTTTTATATATAGGTACTTATTTCCATTGTTTTTTTCATATAGGTAAGTATTTCCATTGTTTTTCATATAGCTACGTATTTCTATTTTTGATATAGGTATGTATTTCCATTGTTTTTTCATATAGGTACTTATTTCCATTCTTTCTCATATAGGTACGTATTTCCATTGTTATGCAATGCAACTCTTACCATTGCTATCCTATTTTGACTGACATCAGTACTGTCAGTAATACTACTGGCATTACTATTACTACTACTGATTTTGCTGCTAAAAGCACTATTTCTTCTGCTACTGCTACTATGATTACTACTACTAATACTGTTATTACTGGTGGTGCTACTACTACCAATATTGTTGCTAATGGTATAACTAGTAAAGCAACTGCTGCTATTCCTGCTATGACTACTACGATTTCTACTACTGCGACTCTTACTACTTTTGTTGACTCTATTGTCACTACTGCTGCCTCTGTTATTTTTACTATATTAACACTATATTTGATGCTGCAAGTATTACTACTACTACTACTGCTACTACTATTACTACTAATACTACTACTACTACTACTACTACTGCTGCTACTACTACTACTACTGCTGCTACTACTACTACTACTACTGCTAGTGCTACTGCTGCTGATGCTGCTACTACTACTACTACTACTACTACTACTACTACTACTACTATCACTTCTATTATCGCAACTACGACTGCAACTATTATTACTACAACTCTTCCTAGGGCTACTACTTCTGTTGCTACTTTGTCTACTAGTATTTCTACTTTTGCTATAACTACTCCTACGTCATTGTTACTACTAGTACTATTATTACTTATAATAATAAATATATTAATTATTATTATTTTTTAATTGTATTATTATTATTAATAGTTACTTGTACAGTAATGTGCAAAATACACAAATAACCCGCACATAAAAGAGAGAAGCTTACGACGACGTTTCGGTCCGACTTGGACAATTCACAAAGTCACACAAACCAGAAGTGGAGCAGGACGGCTATATAGGCAGGAAGAGGTGGTGGTGGTAGTAGTAGTAGTAGTAGTAGTAGTAGTAGTAGTAGTAGTAGTAGTAGTAGTGGTAGTGGTAGTGGTAATAGTGGGGAATAAGGAGGAGGAGCCAGTCAAATACAAAGAAAGGGGAGCACTGCAAGGGAGCTAGGTGCCCACAGAGGGAGAGCAAGTGCACAGTTAGGCTTGCCGACACTAACAGTGCTCTTTTCTGTCACGTCAGAGATCATAGCCATCCTTTTGACTGGTCTTCTGCTAAAACTGTCTTCCCTGCTTCCAACTCTAACAGTCGCCGTCTAGTTGAATCCTCTCTAATACACAACTTTCCTTGTATGAATCTTGGTCTTGGCTTCGTCTCTGTAGATACCTTCCTCTCCCACTACATTGTAAAATGCTCCAAACTTCAGAACACCCGTGACTTAACCTGAGTCCTCATTTTTTTCTTTTTCTTTTTCTTCTTCTCCCTCTTCCCCTTTCCTCTTTCCTTTTTCTCCTCTGGGTGTCTTTCTTTCTTCTGTCTCGTGTTTTTGTTCCTTCATTATTTATTTCACCACTTCCCCTTTCACCCACCTCTGTGCACTTGCTCTCCCTCTGTGGGCACCTAGCTCCCTTGCAGTGCTCCCCTTTCTTTGTATTTGACTGGCTCCTCCTCCTTATTCCCCACTACTACCACTACCACTACTACTACCTCTACTACTACTACTACTACTACTACTACTACTACTACTACTACTACTACCACCACCACCACCTCTTCCTGCCTATATATAGCCGTCCTGCTCCACTTCTGGTTAGTGTGACTTTGTAAATGGTCCAAATCGAGCCGAAACGTCGTCGTAAGCTTCTCTCTTTTATGTGCGGGTTATTTGTGTATCGTTCCAGTCACGGTATTGTGCCTTTTTTGTTATTTATGTGCAAAATAATTGGTACAGAAGCAAATTTTGTGATTTTCTCATAATATGCCTAATCTCCTGCTTAATTAATGTAGTTTGGGCTCTTTTCTTTTCACAAGAGTTTGCTACTCCTGGGACCATCCAGCTGTGGTGTTACCCTGCGACTCTCGTCAGTCCTATAACTGCTGTTGTTCTGTAAGGCTATTCCAGGAAGCGTACTCTGCGAGTGAATGTCGTTTAACTAAACTGTCCCTTTCAGTTCATGATTACTGTTGAAATTCATGATGGATGTTGCACCTAGGAAGCTTGCAAGAATTGTAGCTCTTAGAAAATATGCTTATTTAAGTAACAGATAGCCGAAAAGTTGAGCCTAACAAAGTCATCTGTTGGTCGGATTCTGAAGAGAGCTGACGACATTGGTGATTGTGGAGTGTTGCGTCGAGGAAGATGTAGAAGAAAACGTAAGACAACACCTCACGATGACAAGAAATGTGTGAAGGATCCCATGAAAACCAGCAAATATCTACAGAGATTTTTGGCTTCAGCTGGCGTAAATGTTGACTCTTCAACTGTCTGACGAAGGCTCCGTGAAGTTGGCAGTACTGCCAGAAAGCCGGTAAAGAAATAATTATTGGCTTCTTCTATGAAGAAAAACGGTTACAGTTGGTACTTGATCATAAGGAAGGGACGGCTTATGAATGTAGTAAACTTATATTTTCAGATCTGGGACATCTTGAAGTACATTGGTGCACATCAGTGGTAGAGAAAAGGAGCAAAGGCGAACCTCTTCGGAATGGACACATTCAGCAATCTCCAAAACACCTACCTAAGATGGTAGGTAAGACACAAAGGCAACAGTTAGGCAACTTTATTCCGAAACGTTTCGCCTACACAGTAGGCTTCTTCAGTCGAATACAGAAAGTAGGCAGGAACAGTAGAGATGTGAAGACGATGTAATCAGTCCATCACCCTTGAAGTCGTAGAATTTGAGGTTGTCAGTCCCTCAGCCTGGAGAGTTCAGTTCCATAGTCAGGAACTATCTGAAGTTCAAGCGACAGTGTGGAGACTTAAATACTGTCGGAAGTAGTAGTAGTAGTAGTGAGAATGTAGCCACTGATAGGTCAGGTCCCTCTCAGATCCAACAGTTCTCACTTGAAAGGGTTGTCCAAGGTGTTTTCTGTACCAAGAGGCCATGTGTTGCAGTGTCTGACAAGATGAACATCAAAATGGTATAAAATACCGACAGGTTGGTAGGTAAGACACAAAGGCAACAGTTAGGCAACTTTATTCCGAAACGTTTCAGATAGTTCCTGACTATGGAACTGAACTCTCCAGGCTGAGGGACTGACAACCTCAAATTCTACGACTTCAAGGGTGATGGACTGATTACATCGTCTTCACATCTCTACTGTTCCTGCCTACTTTCTGTATTCGACTGAAGAAGCCTACTGTGTAGGCGAAACGTTTCGGAATAAAGTTGCCTAACTGTTGCCTTTGTGTCTTACCTACCAACCTGTCGGTATTTTATACCATTTTGATGTTCATCTTGTCAGACACTGCAACACATGGCCTCTTGGTACAGAAAACACCTTGGACAACCCTTTCAAGTGAGAACTGTTGGATCTGAGAGGGACCTGACCTATCAGTGGCTACATTCTCACTACTACTACTACTACTTCCGACAGTATTTAAGTCTCCACACTGTCGCTTGAACTTCAGATAGTTCCTGACTATGGAACTGAACTCTCCAGGCTGAGGGACTGACAACCTCAAATTCTACGACTTCAAGGGTGATGGACTGATTACATCGTCTTCACATCTCTACTGTTCCTGCCTACTTTCTGTATTCGACTGAAGAAGCCTACTGTGTAGGCGAAACGTTTCGGAATAAAGTTGCCTAACTGTTGCCTTTGTGTCTTACCTACCAACCTGTCGGTATTTTATACCATTTTGATGTTCACCTACCTAAGATGTTTTGGAGTAATTTTACCGCTAAACGCCGAGGACGGCTTGTTATTGTTGAGTGAACGATGAACAGTGACAAATACAGGGCAATCCTGGCAACTTATTTACTTTTCATTATGGTTTAGAAAGACACGTCAGCAAACACTATAACATATTTATTAGAAAACGTTTCGGTCCTGGGACCTTGATCAAGGTCTCAGGACCAAAACGTTTTCTAATAAATATGTCTTACTGTTTGCTTACGTGTCTTTCTAAACCAATTTGTCGGTATTTATTACCAAGGTTTATACCACTTTTCATTATGGACAGAGAATTTCCTGATGAAGAAGACATTTTCCAGCAGGATCTTGTTCCATGCCACACTCCCAGAAAAATGCTGACATTCTTTGAAGAGAGTGGGAAAAGCAATCTATATTGGCCTGGAAACTCACCTGACCTCAACCCAATTGAGAATATGGGGAATAACCAAATGCAGAATTGCGACGCAGAACTGTTCAACTGTGGAGAACCTAATTGTTGCTGTTAATAGAACCTGGTACCACGACGAAGAACTTGCCAAAATGTATTCAACATTGATCAATTCTTTGCCATAGTGTGTAGCAGTGCTTATAGAAGCAAGAAGTAACCATATCTCGTATTAAATAAATTATCTGTTATATCATTGTATTAAAAAAAAGACACATTAATTTTCATGATAAATGTCTCATTCCATCACTGTTCCAGTTATTATGCACATTATTGCAGTAGTTGTTTTATTGTAGTAATAGTAGTAGTAGTTCTCACATGCTTGTTTAGGATTCCCTCAGCTTCAGCGTAAGGTAAACTCAGCAGGAGACCAGTGGATACGCGATCAAGTGTAAGTAACGATGTCTTCTCTAGAGCAGCTGTATCCTCGGGAGAATAATGTGCTGGAGGAAGATCGGAGATACGGCTTCTGAGAGGAAAGATTAAGAGGATTCTTGGATTTCGAGGGAATGAGGACGATAAAAGTGGTTTGTCACTGGTAGAGAGAAATGAAACTATCCTTGATAAAAGAGAAGTAAAGGAGATGTGGAGACTGGGGATGTCTAGCGCAGCAGAATGATGAATGCGATAAGAAGCATCAAAGGAATATTAAGGTAAACACAATTTTTGAAGTTGGAAAATAGGTGATAACTTTGTTGGTAGGATGACTTAAACTGTCTGGGCGGCGAGGAAAAATCAGTAGCAAGTTGTATGTCTGAATGCAGGACTTAATTAACTGTAGTCTGGTCGCTGCACAAACCAAGAAAGTTATCCAGGTATCCATTGCTACAGTCACATTTGCTTCAAAACATTTAAGGGGGTTAACATTTACACCTCGTACCCTCTTGGGACGCAGAATACTGGTAAGTCAGCTTTCACAGGAGAAATTTGAGGTCCCTGGGAATCAACGCTTTAAAGAAGCGCACAAACTGTAGCTCAGAACACACAAGGGATCAAACATTTGTAACGTTAACACCCTGCAGAGGTCGTGGTCAACATTCACAAGAAGGTCACCAATGATTCAGCACGACACTAAGAAAATCAAAACAACACCAGCACTCACAATATATTGTTCACGAATCGTGTTTAATGGTAAATTACGAACTATTAAAAGAACGAAATACATCCAATACATCTGAGCTACTTACCCAACCAGATATATGTATATATATGTATATATATATATATATGTATATATATATATATGTATATATATATGTATATATATATGTATATATATATGTATATATATATATGTATATATATATATATGTATATATATATGTATATATATATATATATGTATTCAGATATTTGGGAGTGGACGTGTCAGCGGATGGGTCTATGAAAGATGAGGTGAATCATAGAATTGATGAGGGGAAAAAGGTGAGTGGTGCACTTAGGAGTCTGTGGAGACAAAGAACTTTGTCCTTGGAGGCAAAGAGGGGAATGTATGAGAGTATAGTTTTACCAACGCTCTTATATGGGTGTGAAGCATGGGTGATGAATGTTGCAGCGAGGAGAAGGCTGGAGGCAGTGGAGATGTCATGTCTGAGAGCAATGTGTGGTGTGAATATAATGCAGAGAATTCGTAGTTTGGAAGTTAGGAGGAAGTGCGGGATTACCAAAACTGTTGTCCAGAGGGCTGAGGAAGGGTTGTTGAGGTGGTTCGGACATGTGCAGAGAATGGAGCGAAACAGAATGACTTCAAGAGTGTATCAGTCTGTAGTGGAAGGAAGGAGGGGTAGGGGTCGGCCTAGGAAAGGTTGGAGGGAGGGGATAAAGGAGGTTTTGTGTGCGAGGGGCTTGGACTTCCAGCAGGCATGCGTGAGCGTGTTTGATAGGAGTGAATGGAGACAAATGGTTTTTAATACTTGACGTGCTGTTGGAGTGTGATCAAAGTAACATTTATGAAGGGGTTCAGGGAAACCGGCAGGCCGGACTTGAGTCCTGGAGATGGGAAGTACAGTGCCTGCACTCTAAAGGAGGGGTGTTAATGTTGCAGTTTAAAAGCTGTAGTGTAAAGCGCCCTTCTGGCAAGACAGTGATGGAGTGAATGAAGGTGAAAGTTTTTATTTTTCGGGCCACCCTGCCTTGGTGGGAATCGGCCAGTGTGGTGATAATAAAAAAAAAATAGTATATATAAATAAATATATATATATATATATATATATATATATATATATATATATATATATATATATATATATATATTTATATATATATATATATATATATATATATATATATATATATATATATATATATATATATACATATATATATATATATATATATATATATATATATATATATATATATATATATATATATATATATATATATATATATATATATATATATATATATATATATATATATATATATATATATATATATATATATATATATATGTTCTGCATAATGCACTGCTTCACCTCACCTGTCTTGTGACGCAGCCCACCACTGCTTCACCTCACCTCTCTTGTGACGCCGCCCACCACTGCTACACCTCACCTCTCTTGTGACGCCGCACACCACTGCTGCACCTCACCTCTCTTGTGACGCCGCCCACCACTGCTTCACCTCACCTGTCTTGTGACGCCGCCCACCACTGCTGCACCTCACCTCTCTTGTGACGCCGCCCACCACTGCTTCACCTCACCTGTCTTGCGACGCCGCCCACCACTGCTTCACCTCACCTGTCTTGTGACGCCGCCTACCACCGCTGCACCTCACCTGTCTTGTGACGCCGCCCACCTCTGCTGCACCTACCCTGTTTTGTGACGCCGCCCACCACTGCTTCACCTACCCTGTCTTGTGACGCCGCCCACCACTGCTTCACCTCACCTGTCTTGCGACGCCGCCCACCACTGCTGCACCTCACCTGTCTTGTGACGCCGCCCACCACTGCTGCACCTCACCTGTCTTGCGACGCCGCCCACCACTGCTTCACCTCACCTGTCTTGTGACGCCGCCCACCACTGCTGCACCTCACCTGTCTTGTGACGCCGCCCACCACTACTTCACCTCACCTGTCTTGTGACGCCGCCCACCACCGCTGCACCTCACCTGTCTTGTGACGCCGCCCACCACCGCTGCACCTCACCTGTCTTGTGACGCCGCCCACCACTGCTGCACCTACCATGTTTTGTGACGCCGCCCACCACTGCTTCACCTACCCTGTCTTGTGAAGCCGCCCACCACTGCTTCACATAACCTGTCTTGTGACGCCGCCCACCACTGCTTCACCTCACCTGTCTTGTGACGCCGCCCACCGCTGCTGCACCTCACCTGTCTTGCGACGCCGCCCACCACTGCTTCACCTCACCTGTCTTGTGACGCCGCCCACCACTGCTGCACCTCACCTGTCTTGTGACGCCGCCCACCACTGCTTCACCTCACCTGTCTTGTGACGCCGCCCACCACCGCTGCACCTCACCTGTCTTGTGACGCCGCCCACCACTGCTGCACCTCACCTGTCTTGCGACGCCGCCCACCACTGCTTCACCTCACCTGTCTTGCGACGCTACCCACCACTGCTTCACCTCACCTGTCTTGTGACGCCGCCCACCACTGCTGCACCTACCATGTTTTGTGACGCCGCCCACCACTGCTGCACCTCACCTGTCTTGTGACGCCGCCCACCACTGCTCCACCTCACCTGTCTTGTGACGCAGCCCACCACTGCTTCACCTCACCTCTCTTGTGACGCCGCCCACCACTGCTACACCTCACCTCTCTTGTGACGCCGCCCACCACTGCTGCACCTCACCTCTCTTGTGACGCCGCCCACCACTGCTTCACCTCACCTGTCTTGTGACGCCGCCCACCACTGCTTCACCTCACCTGTCTTGTGACGCCGCCTACAACCGCTGCACCTCACCTGTCTTGTGACGCCGCCCACCTCTGCTGCACCTACCCTGTTTTGTGACGCCGCCCACCACTGCTTCACCTACCCTGTCTTGTGACGTCGCCCACCACTGCCTCACCTCACCTGTCTTGCGACGCCGCCCACCACTGCTGCACCTCACCTGTCTTGTGACGCCGCCCACCACTGCTGCACCTCACCTGTCTTGCGACGCCGCCCACCACTGCTTCACCTCACCTGTCTTGTGACGCCTCCCACCACTGCTGCACCTCACCTGTCTTGTGACGCCGCCCACCACTACTTCACCTCACCTGTCTTGTGACGCCGCCCACCACCGCTGCACCTCACCTGTCTTGTGACGCCGCCCACCACTGCTTCACATAACCTGTCTTGTGACGCCGCCCACCACTGCTTCACCTCACCTGTCTTGTGACGCCGCCCACCGCTGCTGCACCTCACCTGTCTTGTGACGCCGCCCACCACTGCTGCACCTCACCTGTCTTGTGACGCCGCCCACCACTGCTTCACCTCACCTGTCTTGTGACGCCGCCCACCACCGCTGCACCTTTACCTGTCATGTGACGCCGCCTACCACCGCTGCACCTCACCTGTCTTGTGACGCCGCCCACCACTGCTTCACCTCACCTGTCTTGCGACGCCGCCCACCACTGCTACACCTCACCTGTCTTGCGACGCCGCCCACCACTGCTTCACCTCACCTGTCTTGCGACGCCGCCCACTACTGCTGCCCCTCACCTCTCTTGTGACGCCGCCCACCACTGCTTCACCTCACCTGTCTTGCGACGCCGCCCGCCACTGCTTCACCTCACCTGTCTTGCGACGCTACCCACCACTGCTTCACCTCACCTGTCTTGTGACGCCGCCCACCACTGCTGCACCTCACCTGTCTTGCGACGCCGCCCACCACTGCTGCACCTCACCTGTCTTGCGACGCCGCCCACCACTGCTTCACCTCACCTGTCTTGCGACGCCGCCCTCCACTGCTGCACCTACCCTGTTTTGTGACGCCGCCCACCACTGCTTCACCTACCCTGTCTTGTGACGCCGCCCACCACTGCTTCACCTCACCTGTCTTGCGACGCCGCCCACCACTGCTGCACCTCACCTGTCTTGTGACGCCGCCCACCACTGCTGCACCTCACCTGTCTTGCGACGCCGCCCACCACAGCTTCACCTCACCTGTCTTGTGACGCAGCCCACCACTGCTTCACCTCACCTCTCTTGTGACGCCGCCCACCACTGCTACACCTCACCTGTCTTGTGACGCCGCCCACCACCGCTGCACCTCACCTGTCTTGTGACGCCGCCCACCACCGCTGCACCTCACCTGTCTTGTGACGCCGCCCACCACTGCTGCACCTACCCTGTTTTGTGACGCCGCCCACCACTGCTTCACCTACCCTGTCTTGTGACGCCGCCCACCACTGCTTCACCTAACCTGTCTTGTGACGCCGCCCACCACTGCTTCACCTCACCTGTCTTGTGACGCCGCCCACCGCTGCTGCACCTCACCTGTCTTGTGACGCCGCCCACCACTGCTTCACCTCACCTGTCTTGCGACGCCGCCCACCACTGCTGCACCTCACCTCTCTTGTGACGCCGCCCACCACTGCTGCACCTCACCTGTCTTGCGACGCCGCCCACCACTGCTTCACCTCACCTGTCTTTCGACGCCGCCCACCACTGCTGCACCTCACCTGTCTTGCGACGCCGCCCACCACTGCTTCACCTCACCTGTCTTGTGACGCCGCCCACCACTGCTTCACCTAACCTGTCTTGTGACGCCGCCCACCACTGCTTCACCTCACCTGTCTTGTGACGCCGCCCACCGCTGCTGCACCTCACCTGTCTTGTGACGCCGCCCACCACTGCTGCACCTCACCTGTCTTGTGACGCCGCCCACCACTGCTTCACCTCACCTGTCTTGCGACGCCGCCCACCACTGCTGCACCTCACCTCTCTTGTGACGCCGCCCACCACTGCTGCACCTCACCTGTCTTGTGACGCCGCCCACCACTGCTTCACCTCACCTGTCTTGCGACGCCGCCCACCACTGCTGCACCTCACCTGTCTTGCGACGCCGCCCACCACTGCTTCACCTCACCTGTCTTGCGACGCCGCCCACCACTGCTGCCCCTCACCTCTCTTGTGACGCCGCCCACCACTGCTTCACCTCACCTGTCTTGCGACGCCGCCCACCACTGCTGCACCTCACCTGTCTTGCGACGCCGCCCACCACTGCTTCACCTCACCTGTCTTGCGACGCCACCCACCACTGCTTCACCTCACCTGTCTTGTGACGCCGCCCACCACTGCTGCACCTCACCTGTCTTGCGACGCCGCCCACCACTGCTACACCTCACCTGTCTTGCGACGCCGCCCACCACTGCTTCACCTCACCTGTCTTGCGACGCCGCCCTCCACTGCTGCACCTCACCTGTCTTGCGACGCCGCCCACCACTGCTTCACCTCACCTGTCTTGCGACGCCACCCACCACTGCTGCACCTCACCTCTCTTGTGACGCCGCCCACCACTGCTGCACCTCACCTCTCTTGTGACGCCGCCCACCACTGCTGCACCTCACCTGTCTTGTGACGCCGCCCACCACTGCTTCACCTCACCTGTCTTGTGACGCAGCCCACCACTGCTTCACCTCACCTCTCTTGTGACGCCGCCCACCACTGCTACACCTCACCTCTCTTGTGACGCCGCCCACCACTGCTGCACCTCACCTCTCTTGTGACGCCGCCCACCACTGCTTCACCTCACCTGTCTTGTGACGCCGCCCACCACTGCTGCACCTCACCTCTCTTGTGACGCCGCCCACCACTGCTTCACCTCACCTCTCTTGTGACGCCGCCCACCACTGCTTCACCTCACCTCTCTTGTGACGCCGCCCACCACTGCTGCACCTCACCTCTCTTGTGACGCCGCCCACCACTGCTGCACCTACCCTGTCTTGTGACGCCGCCCACCACTGCTTCACCTACCCTGTCTTGTGACGGCGCCCACCACTGCTTCACCTCACCTCTCTTGTGACGCCGCCCACCACTGCTTCACCTCACCTGTCTTGTGACACCACCCACCACTGCTTCACCTCACCTGTCTTGTGACACCGCCCACCACTGCTGCACCTCACCTGTCTTGTGACGCCGCCCACTACTGCTGCACCTACCCTGTCTTGTGACGCCGCCTACCACTGCTTCACCTCACCTGTCTTGGGACGCCGCCCACCACTGCTTCACCTCACCTGTCTTGTGACGCCGCCCACCACTGCTTCACCTCACCTGTCTTGTGACGCCGCCCACCGCTGCTTCACCTCACCTGTCTTGTGACGCCGCCCACCACTGCTTCACCTAACCTGTCTTGTGACGCCGCCCACCACTGCTTCACCTCACCTGTCTTGGGACGCCGCCCACCACTGCTTCACCTAACCTGTCTTGTGACGCCGCCCACCACTGCTTCACCTCACCTGTCTTGTGACGCCGCCCACCACTGCCTCACCTCACCTGTCTTGTGACGCCGCCCACCACTGCTTCACCTCACCTGTCTTGTGACGCCGCCCACCACTGCTTCACCTCACCTGTCTGCAGTATATAAGCCTCGCCTCTGTGAATATGCTACAGTTTAATCAAGATTGATGGACTGTAGACATTGTCTCCAGGCCCAGGGACTGATCACCTCAGTCACCTGATGTTCCACCGGTTCTCTCCATTGGACTGACGAAGCCACTGGCTGGCAGAAACGTTATGAAATACGCCCAAATGTTGCACAAGTGTCTCATTTATCAGTGCTGTGCTAGTACAGCCATCACAGTTTAATGGTACAACGACACCAGCAAAGTAATGTACTAATTCGTAGTAGAGCTAACCATGCCACGTATGGGGTTAGAACCCGCGATCAGAGAGTCTCACAACTCCAGACCGACGCGTTAGCCACTCGACCAACTAGTGGCTAACGCGTCGGTCTGGAGTTTTGAGACTGGTCGCGGGTTCTAACCCCTCCCGTGGTTTGCTTTGTTTGGATTCGTGTCATTACGATTTCGTGAGTCGTGTTCTTCGTTAAGCTAACTAACCAAACATTAGTACGTCACTTTACTGCTGTTCCAATATTACTTAGATTTCTTCAAAAAAAAAAAAGTCTCTTAAAATTGCTTAGTAATAATTATTGCTTAAACAAGAGAGAATTTTTTACTCAAAAAACTCAGATGGAAAAATTAACTGTTTCAGACTCAGGCATAAAAAAATATTTCTCTCGATTTTTCCAGTGAACTAAAATTGTTGAAAATTGTTTGAAAGACTCGCACAAAATTCTTAATTTAGCTCAGGGTAGAATTACATTTGTTTTGAGAGAATGTTAATAAAGTTGAGTGTCAGTGTTAATATCTACTGTATACCTGGAGAAGGTTTCGGGGGTCATCGCCCCCGCACTCGGTCTGAGACCGGGCTGTTACTGCTGGCCACACGCAAACTGACGTACGAACCGTAGCCCGGCTGGTCAGGTACTGACTTTAGATGCCTGTCCAGTGGCTGTTTGAAGACAGACAGGGGTCTATTGGTAATCCCCCTTATGTATGCTGGGAGGCAGTTGAACAGTCTTGGGCCCCTAACACTGTTGTCTCTCGGTGTGCTCGTGGCACCCCTACTTTTCATTGGGGGAATTTTGCATCTCCTGCCGAGGATTTTCCAGGTGTATATTATCATGTATCTTTCTCGCCTGAGTTCCAGGGAATACAAATTTAGGTGCTATATCGCGCTTATATGTGTCGCGAAAGTTCTTTGTACACTCTCCAGGTCACATAAGTTCAATAAAGCACCCAAATTACTGAGAACGGTTGAAGTCCCTTGATTTGTATTCTCTGGAATGCAGGCGAGAAAGATATTTAATAATATACTCTTGGAAAATCCTAGAGGGGGTAGTACCAAACTTGCACACGAAAAATCACTCCCAGCGAAAGTAAAAGACTCGGCAGGAGATGCAACATTTCCCCAATGAAAACCAGGGGGGGCCACGAGTACATTGAGAGACAATGCAATAGGTGTCAAAGGCCCAAGACTGTTCAACTGCCTCCCAGTATACGTAAGGCGGATTACCAATAGACATCTGGCTATCTTCAAGAAGGTGCTGGACAGGCAACTAAAGTCAGTAACTGACTAGCCGGGCTATGGTTCGTACGTCGGTTTACGTGCGGCAACAGTAACAGCGTAATTGATCAGACCTTGATCCACCACAAGGCCTGGTCTCAGACCGGGGTGAATGGGGCGTTGACCCAGGTATAACCCACATTTCACATCCGAACCTTATTTAACTCCCTTTATCACTGAATTTCTACATATATATATATCCCTTCTTTGACTGCCCTAAGTAATCCTTCAACTTTATTTCCTCTCCTTCCTTTGCTCTCTATTAGAAACCTCTGACCTAATCCTATTTATTTCTCCCCACTGAAACTCTCTTATCCCCGTCTGCTTTGTTTCACTTAGAGCCATGACATCCAACTTGTTTTCATTCATAATATTCACAGTCATGTCATCCTTATCTGCGCTACATCCTCGCACACTCAAACATACTACCTAAAGCTTTTCTTATTTTTATTTTCAGTAAGCTGAATGGGAGAAAGGCTTACTCACCCATTGCTCACGGCATTTTGCTCGCTTTTACAACACGCACGGCCGGTAGTACCTCCCTGGGTGGTTGTTGTCTACCAACTTATTACCACAGGACAGTAGTACCTCCCTGGGTGGTTGCTGTCTATCAACTTACTACCACAGGACGGTAGTACCTCCCTGGGTGGTTGTTGTCTACCAACCTACTACCACAGGACGGTAGTACCTCCCTGGGTGGTTGCTGTCTATCAACCTACTACCACAGGACAGTAGTACTTCCCTGGGTGGTTGTTGTCTATCAACCTACTACCACAGGACGGTAGTACCTCCCTGGGTGGTTGTTGTCTACCAACCTACTACCACAGGACAGTAGTACCTCCCTGGGTGGTTGCTGTCTATCAACTTACTACCACAGGACAGTAGTACCTCCCTGGGTGGTTGCTGTCTATCAACTTACTACCACAGGACAGTAGTACCTCCCTGGGTGGTTGCTGTCTATCAACCTACTACCACAGGACAGTAGTACTTCCCTGGGTGGTTGCTGTCTATCAACCTACTCCCACAGGACGGTAGTACCTCCCTGGGTGGTTGTTGTCTACCAACCTACTACCACAGGACAGTAGTACCTCCCTGGGTGGTTGCTGTCTACCAACTTACTACCACTGGACAGTAGTACCTCTTAGGGTGGTTGCTGTCTACCAACCTACTACCACAGGACAGTAGTACCTCCCTGGGTGGTTGCTGTCTACCAACCTGCTACCACAGGACATTAGTACCTCCCTGGGTGGTTGCTGTCTACCAACCTACTACCACAGGACAGTAGTACCTCCCTGGGTGAATGCTGTCTACCAACCTACTACCACAGGACGGTAGTACCCCCCTGGGTGGTTCCTGTCTACTAACCTACTACCACAGGGCAGTAGTACCTCCCTGGGTGGTTGCTGTCTACCAACCTTCTACCACAAGACAGTAGTACCTCCCTGGGTGGTTGCTGTCTACCAACCTACTACCACAGGACAGTAGTACCTCCCTGGGTGGTTGCTGTCTACCAACCTACTACCACAGGACGGTAGTACCTCCCTGGGTGGTTGCTGTCTACCAACCTACTACCACAGGACGGTAGTACCTCCCTGGGTGGTTGCTGTCTACCAACCTACTACCACAGAACGGTAGTACCTACCTGGGTGGTTGCTGTCTACCAACCTACTACCACAGGACGGTAGTACCTACCTGGGTGGTTGCTGTCTACCAACCTACTACCACAGAACGGTAGTACCTACCTGGGTGGTTGCTGTCTACCAACCTACTACCACAGGACAGTAGTACCTCCCTGGGTGGTTCCTGTCTACCAACCTACTACCACAGGACGGTAGTACCTCCCTGCGTGGTTGCTGTCTACCAACCTACTACCGCAGGACGGTAGTACCTCCCTGGGTGGTTGCTGTCTACCAACCTACTACCACAGGACGGTAGTACCTCCCTGGGTGGTTGCTGTCTACCAACCTACTACCACAGGACAGTAGTACCTCCCTGGGTGGTTGCTGTCTACCAACCTACTACCACAGGACAGTAGTACCTCCCTGGGTGGTTGCTGTCTAACAACCTACTACCACAGGACGGTAGTACCTCCCTGGGTGGTTGCTGTCTACCAACCTACTACCACAGGACAGTAGTACCTCCCTGGGTGGTTGCTGTCTACCAACCTACTACCACAGGACGGTAGTACCTCCCTGGGTGGTTGTTGTCTACCAACCTACTACCACAGGACAGTAGTACCTCCCTGGGTGGTTGCTGTCTACCAACTTACTACCACAGGACAGTAGTACCTCTTGGGTGGTTGCTGTCTACCAACCTACTACCACAGGACAGTAGTACCTCCCTGGGTGGTTGCTGTCTACCAACCTGCTACCACAGGACGGTAGTACCTCCCTGGGTGGTTGCTGTCTACCAACCTACTACCACAGGACGGTAGTACCTCCCTGGGTGACTGCTGTCTACCAACCTACTACCACAGGACGGTAGTACCTCCCTGGGTGGTTGCTGTCTACCAACCTACTACCACAGGGCAGTAGTACCTCCCTGGGTGGTTGCTGTCTACCAACCTACTACCACAGGACAGTAGTACCTCCCTGGGTGGTTGCTGTCTACCAACCTACTACCACAGGACGGTAGTACCTCCCTGGGTGGTTGCTGTCTACCAACCTACTACCACAGGACGGTAGTACCTCCCTGGGTGGTTGCTGTCTACCAACCTACTACCACAGGAAGGTAGTACCTCCCTGGGTGGTTGCTGTCTACCAACCTACTACCACAGGACGGTAGTACCTACCTGGGTGGTTGCTGTCTACCAACCTACTACCACAGGACGGTAGTACCTACCTGGGTGGTTGCTGTCTACCAACCTACTACCACAGGACGGTAGTACCTCCCTGGGTGGTTGCTGTCTACCAACCTACTACCACAGGACGGTAGTACCTCCCTGGGTGGTTGCTGTCTACCAACCTACTACCACAGGACGGTAGTACCTCCCTGGGTGGTTGCTGTCTACCAACCTACTACCACAGGACGGTAGTACCTCCCTGGGTGGTTGCTGTCTACCAACCTACTACCACAGGAAGGTAGTACCACCCTGGGTGGTTGCTGTCTACCAACCTACTACCACAGAGGTAGTACCTACCTGGGTGGTTGCTGTCTAACAACCTACTACCACAGGACGGTAGTACCTACCTGGGTGGTTGCTGTCTACCAACCTACTACCACAGGACGGTAGTACCTCCCTGGGTGGTTGCTGTCTACCAACCTACTACCACTGGACGGTAGTACCCCCCTGGGTGGTTCCTGTCTACTAACCTACTACCACAGGACAGTAGTACCTCCCTGGGTGGTTGCTGTCTACCAACCTTCTACCACAAGACATTAGTACCTCCCTGGGTGATTGCTGTCTACCAACCTACTACCACAGGACAGTAGTACCTCCCTGGGTGGTTCCTGTCTACCAACCTACTACCACAGGACGGTAGTACCTCCCTGGGTGGTTGCTGTCTACCAACCTACTACCACAGGACGGTAGTACCTCCCTGGGTGGTTGCTGTCTACCAACCTACTACCACAGGACGGTAGTACCTCCCTGGGTGGTTGCTGTCTACCAACCTACTACCACAGGAAGGTAGTACCTCCCTGGGTGGTTGCTGTCTACCAACCTACTACCACAGGACGGTAGTACCTACCTGGGTGGTTGCTGTCTACCAACCCACTACCACAGGACGGTAGTACCTACCTGGGTGGTTGCTGTCTACCAACCTACTACCACAGGACGGTAGTACCTACCTGGGTGGTTGCTGTCTACCAACCTACTACCACAGGACGGTAGTACCTCCCTGGGTGGTTGCTGTCTACCAACCTACTACCACAGGACGGTAGTACCTCCCTGGGTGGTTGCTGTCTACCAACCTACTACCACAAGACGGTAGTACCTCCCTGGGTGGTTGCTGTCTACCAACCTACTACCACAGGACGGTAGTACCTCCCTGGGTGGTTGCTGTCTACCAACCTACTACCACAGGACGGTAGTACCTACCTGGGTGGTTGCTGTCTACCAACCTACTACCACAGGACGGTAGTACCTCCCTGGGTGGTTGCTGTCTACCAACCTACTACCACAGGACGGTAGTACCTCCCTGGGTGGTTGCTGTCTACCAACCTACTACCACAGGACGGTAGTACCTCCCTGGGTGGTTGCTGTCTACCAACCTACTACCACAGGACGGTAGTACCTACCTGGGTGGTTGCTGTCTACCAACCCACTACCACAGGACGGTAGTACCTCCCTGGGTGGTTGCTGTCTACCAACCCACTACCACAGGACGGTAGTACCTCCCTGGGTGGTTGCTGTCTACCAACCTACTACCACAGGACGGTAGTACCTCCCTGGGTGGTTGCTGTCTACCAACCTACTACCACAGAACGGTAGTACCTACCTGGGTGGTTGCTGTCTACAACCTACTACCACAGGACGGTAGTACCTCCCTGGGTGGTTGCTGTCTACCAACCTACTACCACAGGACGGTAGTACCTCCCTGGGTGGTTGCTGTCTACCAACCTACTACCACAGGACGGTAGTACCTCCCTGGGTGGTTGCTGTCTACCAACCTACTACCACAGGACGGTAGTACCTCCCTGGGTGGTTGCTGTCTACCAACCTACTACCACAGGACATTAGTACCTCCCTGGGTGGTTGCTGTCTACCAACCTACTACCACAGGACGGTAGTACCTCCCTGGGTGGTTGCTGTCTACCAACCTACTACCACAGGACGGTAGTACCTCCCTGGGTGGTTGCTGTCTACCAACCTACTACCACAGGACGGTAGTACCTCCCTGGGTGGTTGCTGTCTACCAACCTACTACCACAGGACGGTAGTACCTCCCTGGGTGGTTGCTGTCTACCAACCTACTACCACAGGAAGGTAGTACCTCCCTGGGTGGTTGCTGTCTACCAACCTACTACCACAGGACGGTAGTACCTCCCTGGGTGGTTGCTGTCTACCAACCTACTACCACAGGACGGTAGTACCTACCCTGGGTGGTTGCTGTCTACCAACCTACTACCACAGGACGGTAGTACCTCCCTGGGTGGTTGCTGTCTACCAACCTACTACCACAGGACGGTAGTACCTCCCTGGGTGGTTGCTGTCTACCAACCTACTACCACAGGACGGTAGTACCTCCCTGGGTGGTTGCTGTCTACCAACCTACTACCACAGGACGGTAGTACCTCCCTGGGTGGTTGCTGTCTACCAACCTACTACCACAGGACGGTAGTACCTCCCTGGGTGGTTGCTGTCTACCAACCTACTACCACAGGACGGTAGTACCTCCCTGGGTGGTTGCTGTCTACCAACCTACTACCACAGGACGGTAGTACCTCCCTGGGTGGTTGCTGTCTACCAACCTACTACCACAGGACGGTAGTACCTCCCTGGGTGGTTGCTGTCTACCAACCTACTACCACAGGACGGTAGTACCTACCTGGGTGGTTGCTGTCTACCAACCTACTACCACAGGACGGTAGTACCTCCCTGGGTGGTTGCTGTCTACCAACCTACTACCACAGGACGGTAGTACCTACCTGGGTGGTTGCTGTCTACCAACCTACTACCACAGGACGGTAGTACCTCCCTGGGTGGTTGCTGTCTACCAACCTACTACCACAGGACGGTAGTACCTCCCTGGGTGGTTGCTGTCTACCAACCTTCTACCACAAGACAGTAGTACCTCCCTGGGTGGTTGCTGTCTACCAACCTACTACCACAGGACGGTAGTACCTCCCTGGGTGGTTGCTGTCTACCAACCCACTACCACAGGACGGTAGTACCTACCTGGGTGGTTGCTGTCTACCAACCAACTACCACAGGACGGTAGTACCTCCCTGGGTGGTTGCTGTCTACCAACGCACTACCACAGGACGGTAGTACCTACCTGGGTGGTTGCTGTCTACCAACCCACTACCACAGGACGGTAGTACCTCCCTGGGTGGTTGTTGTCTACCAACCTACTACCACAGGACGGTAGTACCTACCTGGGTGGTTGCTGTCTACCAACCCACTACCACAGGACGGTAGTACCTCCCTGGGTGGTTGTTGTCTACCAACCCACTACCACAGGACGGTAGTACCTACCTGGGTGGTTGCTGTCTACCAACCCACTACCACAGGACGGTATTACCTCCCTGGGTGGTTGCTGTCTACCAACCTACTACCACAGGACGGTAGTACCTACCTGGGTGGTTGCTGTCTACCAACCCACTATCACAGGACGGTAGTACCTCCCTGGGTGGTTGCTGTCTACCAACCCACTACCACCGGACGGTAGTACCTCCCTGGGTGGTTGCTGTCTACCAACCTACTACCACAGGACGGTAGTACCTCCCTGGGTGGTTGCTGTCTACCAACCTACTACCACAGGACGGTAGTACCTACCTGGGTGGTTGCTGTCTACCAACCCACTACCACAGGACGGTAGTACCTCCCTGGGTGGTTGCTGTCTACCAACCCACTACCACAGGACGGTAGTACCTCCCTGGGTGGTTGCTGTCTACCAACCTACTACCACAGGACGGTAGTACCTCCCTGGGTGGTTGCTGTCTACCAACCTACTACCACAGGACGGTAGTACCTCCCTGGGTGGTTGCTGTCTACCAACCTACTACCACAGGACGGTAGTACCTCCCTGGGTGGTTGCTGTCTACCAACCTACTACCACAGGACGGTAGTACCTCCCTGGGTGGTTGCTGTCTACCAACCTACTACCACAGGACGGTAGTACCTCCCTGGGTGGTTGCTGTCTACCAACCTACTACCACAGGACGGTAGTACCTCCCTGGGTGGTTGCTGTCTACCAACCTACTACCACAGGACGGTAGTACCTCCCTGGGTGGTTGCTGTCTACCAACCCACTACCACAGGACGGTAGTACCTCCCTGGGTGGTTGCTGTCTACCAACTCACTATATTCTTTCAATATTACATGTATATTATTTGGAATGTACAATTTCGGTGAGACAGTCATGAGAAAGTGAGAGCGGGGGAATAACATTGTGATATATTGTGAAAAGTGTGAATGGGGCAAAAAACGTTGAGGACCACTGGTCTATTAGCTGCTGGAGAGTGAGCTTTTTAATTTCTATCACCTGCTGGAGAGTGAGCTTTGTAATATCTATCACCTGCTGGAGAGTGAGCTTTATAATATCTATCATCTGCTGGAGAGTGAGCTTGGTAATATCTATCACCTGCTGGAGAGTGAACTTTGTAATATCTATCACCTGCTGGAGAGTAAACTTTGTAATATCTATCACTGCTGGAGAGTGAGCTTAGCATTATCTATCACCTGCTGGATAGTGAGCTTGGCAATATCTATTAGCTGCTGGAGAGTGAGCTTGGTAATATCTATTACCTGCTGGAGAGCGAACTTTGTAATATCTATCACCTGCTGGAGAGTGAACTTTGTAATATCTATCACCTGCTGGAGAGTGAGCTTGGCAATATCTATCACCTGCTGGAGAGTGAACTTTGTAATATCTATCAACTGCTGGAGAGTGAGCTTGGTAATATCTATCACCTGCTGGAGAGTGAGCTTGGCATTATCTATCACCTGCTGGAGAGTGAACTTTGTAATATCTATCACCTGCTGGAGAGTGAACTTTGTAATATCAATCACCTGCTAGAGAGTGAGCTTGGCAATATCTATCAGCTGCTGGAGAGTGAGCTTGGCAATATCTATCAGCTGCTGGAGAGTGAGCTTGGCAATATCTATCAGCTGCTGGAGAGTGAGCTTGGTAATATCTATCACCTGCTGGAGAGTGAGCCTGACAATATCTATCTCCTGCTGGAGAGTGAGATTGGCATTATCTATCACCTGCTGGAGAGTGAACTTTGTAATATCTATCTCCTGCTAGAGAGTGAGCTTGGCAATATCTCTCACCTGCTGAAGAGTGAGCTTGGCATTATCTATCACCTGCTGGAGAGTGAACTTTGTAATATCTATCACCTGCTGGAGAGTGAACTTTATAATATCTATCACCTGCTGGAGAGTGAACTTTATAATATCTATCACCTGCTGGAGAGTGAACTTTGTAATATCTATCACCTGCTGGAGAGTGAACTTTGTAATATCTATCACCTGCTGGAGAGTGAGCTTGGCAATATCTATCACCTGCTGGAGAGTGAGCTTGGCAATATCTATCAGCTGCTGGAGAGTGAGCTTGGTAATATCTATCATCTGCTGGAGAGTGAGCTTGGTAATATCTATCACCTGCTGGAGAGTGAGCTTGGCATTATCTATCACCTGCTGGAGAGTGAACTTTATAATATCTATCACCTGCTAGAGAATGAGCTTTGTAATATCTATCACCTGCTGGAGAGTGAGCTTGGCAATATCTATCACCTGCTGGAGAGTGAGCTTGGCAATATCTATCACCTGCTGGAGAGTGAGCTTGGCAATATCTATCACCTGCTGGAGAGTGAACTTTGTAATATCTATTACCTGCTGGAGAGTGAACTTTGTAATATCTATCACCTGCTGGAGAGTGAGCTTGGCGATATCTATCACCTGCTGGAGAGTGAACTTTGTAATATCTATCACCTGCTGAAGAGTGAACTTTATAATATCTATCACCTGCTGGAGAGTGAACTTTGTAATATCTATCACCTGCTGAAGAGTGAACTTTGGCTGGAGAGTGAACTTTGCTGGAATATCTATCACCTGCTGGAGAGTGAACTTTGGAGAGTAATATCTATCACCTGCTGGAGAGTGAACTTTGTAATATCTATCACCAGCTGGAGAGTGAGCTGGAGAGTGAACTTTGTAATATCTATCACCTGCTGGAGAGTGAACTTTGTAATATCTATCACCTGCTGGAGAGTGAGCTTGCAATATCTATCACCTGCTGGAGAGCTGGAGAGTGAACTTTGTAATATCTATCAACTGCTGGAGAGTGAACTTTGTAATATCTATCACGTGCTGGAGAGTGAACTTTGTAATATCTATCACCTGCTGAAGAGTGAACTTTATAATATCTATCACCTGCTGGAGAGTGAACTTTGTAATATCTATCACCTGCTGAAGAGTGAACTTTGTAATATCTATCACCAGCTGGAGAGTGAGCTTGGTAATATCTATCACCTGCTGGAGAGTGAACTTTGTAATATCTATCACCTGCTGGAGAGTGAGCTTGGCAATATCTATCACCAGCTGGAGAGTGAGCTTGGCAATATCTATCACCTGCTGAAGAGTGAACTTTGTAATATCTATCACGTGCTGGAGAGTGAGCTTTGTAATATCTATCACCTGCTGGAGAGTGAACTTTGTAATATCTATCTCCTGCTAGAGAGTGAGCTTGGCAATATCTATCACCAGCTGGAGAGTGAGCTTGGCAATATCTATCACCTGCTGAAGAGTGAACTTTGTAATATCTATCACCAGCTGGAGAGTGAGCTTGGTAATGTCTATCACGTGCTGGAGAGTGAACTTTGTAATATCTATCACCTGCTGGAGAGTGAACTATCACCTGCTGGAGAGTGAACTATAATATCTATCACCTGCTGGAGAGTGAACTTTGTAATATCTATCACCTGCTGGAGAGTGAGTAATATCTATCACCTGGCTTTGTAATATCTATCACCTGATGGAGAGTGAACTTTGTAATATCTATCACCTGCTGGAGAGTGAACTTTGCTATCAACTGCTGGAGAGTGAACTTTGTAATATCTATCACCTGCTGGAGAGTGAACTTTGTAATATCTATCACCTGCTGGAGAGTGAACTTTGTAATATCTATCACCTGCTGGAGAGTGAACTTTGTAATATCTATCACCTGCTGGAGAGTGAACTTTGTAATATCTATCACCTGCTGGAGAGTGAACTTTGCAATATCTATCACCTGCTGGAGAGTGAACTTTGCAATATCTATCACCTGCTGGAGAGTGAACTTTATAATATCTATCACCTGCTGGAGAGTGAACTTTGCAATATCTATCACCTGCTGGAGAGTGAGCTTGGCAATATCTATCACCTGCTGGAGAGTGAGCTTGGCAATATCTATCACCTGCTGGAGAGTGAACTTTGTAATATCTATCACCTGCTGGAGAGTATAACTCAATATGAACCAGCTATTATACTGGCAGCAGCATCTATCAGCTTACGTATTCTAATATGATATTTTTGCTGACAGAAAATTAAGAAGAGAACTGTGTGTTGTGTGGTGTAGGTGGTAGTGGCGGACCAGGACTTAACACAGTGTATATTGTTGCCTCACCGCTCCCACCACTCATATTTGAGGCAAATATTGGAGGGCAAACTCGCACAAGGAAGGAAATTGGAAATCAAGTTATCACTTACTCGAGTTTTATCTTAGTTTCCCCAAAGATTGAAAAGTTTTAACTGGGTTGGTGCTCGTCTGTGTGTGTTTCTCTCTCTCTCTCTCTCTCTCTCTCTCTCTCTCTCTCTCTCTCTCTCTCTCTCTCTCTCTCTCTCTCTCTCTCTCTCTCTCTCTCTCTCTCTCTCTCTCTCTCTCTATATTTTTTTTTTTTTTTTTTTTTTTTTTTTTTTTTTTTTTTTTACACAGGGTTTGACAAGGTTAAGGATCCCTAGCTTTATTGACAGCTATTTACAGGTTAAGGATTCCTAACTTTATTGGCAAGCTAAGAGCTGTTACCTACATCAGCTCATTTGAAAGCATTTTTATTGTTATGAGACATACAAGCAGGGAACAGGATGAAGTTGGAGCCATCTGTGGGCCAGCATTTTCATTTGATCAACTGACGTTATCTCGTTGACATCATTATGCTGTACGAATGTGTTCCATACTCGAGTCATCCTGGGTATGTATGATCTCAGATGGAGTGATGTTCTGGAGAAGGGTACAGCCAGAGTGAAGTTGCTGCTTTCTGCCCGTCTTGTGGCATAAAAGCTTGTTTCACGCTGTCCTCGAAGTGGATCCAAGTGTGGTATTTTGACAATATTGGCCTTGTACATAACAGTAAAGCCACCCACATCCCTCCTATGTTGAAGGCTCTGCTGAAATGACAGATCTATCCAGGATGGGTCCAGGCGAGAGATGAGACGTCTTGCTCTGTTCTCTACTCTGTCAAGCAGTCGCAGATGAGAGGGGGGGCAGGCAAACCAAGAAAGTGGAGCATACTCAAGGTGTGAGCGTACTTGTGCCTCGTACAGGATCTTGCAGCCCCTACTGTCAAGCAGATGTGAGATACGGCGAAGTGCTGTAAGCTTCCTGGCTGCCTTGTTTGCAAGATTTACAACATGGTTCTTCATGGTTAGTTTGGAGTCAAATTTCACCCCAAGGATATCAACTTCTTCTCCAGGTGCCAACATCGTCCCATTCATCCTTACTACTGCACCAGCATTACCATCATGGTGCCTAGAGACGATCATCATTTGCGTTTTCTCAGGTGCAAATGTTACTTGCCATCTATTTCCCCAAGCTGATATAGCTCTCAGCTGGTGATTGATGTAGCTTAGAGCAGCTGGCGTTTCTTCTCTTGGATAAGTGAATGTCAGTGTACAGTCGTCTGCATATGCATGTGATTCTGGGATGAGATGAAGAAGGTCGTTGAAGTAGACATTCCATAACAGTGGACCCAGCACACTTCCTTGTGGAACGCTTGCCCCAATAGGATGCCTTGCTGATTCCGTTCCATTGAGGACTACACTTAGAGATCTACCATGAAGGTAATCACTGAGGAGACATAGCGTAGAGCCTGCAATTCCCAGTGCTTGAAGTTTTGCTAAGAGGCCCTGGTGCCACACCCGGTCGAAAGCGCCAGCAATGTCCAGTGCTACCACACAGCTGACTTTGGATTCATCCAGTGACTGGTGCCACTTAGTGGAGAGGTTTAACAACAGATCAGCAGCAGAGTAACCTTTCCTGAAGCCATATTGACGATCACAAAGTAGTGAGTGGTAGTCAAAAAAATCTGTCATTTGTCTTGAGATTATTGTCTCAAGGATCTTACCAGTGATTGACAGGAGTGACACTGGTCTGTAGTTGCTGATTTCTGCTCTGCTCTTCTTTTTGTGAACAGGGACTACATTTGCCTCTTTCCATGGAGAGGGCCATTTACACTGTACTAGGCAGTGCTGAAAGATGCAAGTTAGAGGTGCTGCTAGCTGGTCTGCACATCTTCTCAACAATCTTGGGCTCAACTTGTCTGGGCCCACAGCCTTTTCTTGGTCAAGTGATTTAAGAAGGAAATGCACCTCCTCCTGCCTTATTGTCACCACTGACAGTTTTGACACAGTTCTTGCAGCTAGCCAAGGAGGGTCCCTTGCTGGATCAGGAACTTGCATTTTGGTAGCAAAGTGTTCAGCAAAGAGGTCCGCCTTCTCTTGACTACTAGTAGAGGTGGTCCCATCCTGTCGATTTAGAGGTGGAATAAGTTCATCAGGCAGATAACCTTGTCTGTCCTTGACCAGGGACCACCAGGTTTTGGAGCCTACCCTACCTGATGCTAACTTTCTTTTAGTGTCCACCTCCCATTTAGCAATGGCCCACTTTTCAACATCACCCATATGCCTACAGGCTTGCATGTGCAAGTTCCTGTTATAGGTGGTAGGATGTCTCTTATACCTTCGCCATGCTTTGTACTTAGCAGTAGCAGCCTCTCTACAACGAAAGCCAAACCAAGGCTGATCTGTAGGCTTTGTCACATATTGCCGGTGAGGAATGTGTTCTTGTTGCAGATTAAGGATGTGTCCAGTGAAGGCTTTCACTTGGTTGTCAACATCCCCCTGGAGAAGAGCATTCCAGTCGGTGGTGGCGAGCTCAGAGCAAAGGGCTGGCCAATTACCTCTTTCCCATAGCCAGGTTGTGCGTGTGGACTCCTCACCTCGTTCTGTTGGGATCTTAAGTGTGGTAAAAACAGCCTTGTGGTCAGACGATCCAACGTAGCCGAGGGGTTGACAAGTGACTATGCCTTCTGCCAGATCACTCACTACTGGGTCAAGGGAGGAGCCAGAGATATGAGTAGGGAAATCAACAAAGTTTCTCATGTCAAACACTGCAAGAAGGTCATCAAAGTCCCTCTGTATAAGGTGCTGGTTGAGGTCACCAACAATTATAATATGTTGACAGTTGTGTTGTAGCAGAAGGGAGTCAATATTTTCCATTAGGAAGTTGATAGGGTCTGCATGTTGCCACTGAGGTCTGTACATTGCACATGCTAGTACAGAGGTACTAGTGTTTATACAGAGCTTGAAGAACATCATTTCAAGATGTGTAGGGGTGGCAAAATCTATGTGCTGGGCATGAACACTTTTAGAGAAGCACACAGCAACACCACCTCCTTGCCCTTGCCTGTCTCTTCTCATCCATGAGGTGTAGCCAGCAATTCTTGCAAAATTTTCTGGAGTCCTGTCATCCAAAAATGTTTCAACAACAGCTATCATGTCGGGACGTCGAGTGTTCACAAAGCTATGTGTGAGCTCTCCAACATTAGTAATGAAACCTCTAATGTTGGCCGACAGGATGCTGATAGACTGGCTCCTCATGATGAAGTGGTCAGCTTGAGGTGGTGGGTGTGTAGGGAATGTAAGGTGCCTGCCCTTGAGAGAGGTAGGGTACTGAGGCAGCTGCAGGGATGTAGGTCTGTGGTCTTGTATAAGGCCCAATCCCACCTGCTGGGCTGGGATAGGAGTAGCTAAGTGGGTGACGTGTGAGAGTGTTTACCAATTCAGAGATCCTGCTGGTTTGTTCTGAGAACAGGTCTCTAAACAGGTGGCCCTGTCTGTCAAGTTCCTTTTTCTTCGGACACTGGTCCTCCTTATGTCCTTTCTTGTAGCAGTAATTACACCTGGTATCTCGCAGGCAGTTGTTGGCAGAGTGCCCCTTCCGGTGACAGAGAGAGCACAGCCTAGGTGCCTGGGAGGGTGGACTAGGATTTGTTGCACCTCCTGTGTTTCGCAGATTTGTCCTCAGATTCTGCCGCTGGAACTGTGTTAGTGGAGGGTGAGACGGCTGTAGATGTCTTCCTCCTCCACGTCCTCCTCCACGTCCTCTACCCCGCCCTCTACCAGTTCTGACAGATGTGTCCCTGCTGTTCGTACTTCGGCGCAGTAGGTGATCAGGTGCAGTGATAGTTCCCTGATCACTAACTGCACCGTTCTCTCGTGGAGAAACTCCTGGCTCAGAACTTGCTGTCGAAGCATTACTACCAGATTCTAGAATAGTATCGGCAGGTGTGCTGACAGGTGTAGGATCAGAGATGGTATGTGCACTGTCAAGTAGACTGGCAGTGGCTGAAGCAGAGATGTCAGTTGTAGGAGAATTAACAGATCCAAGGCTTCCCACGTTGCTGGGAAGAGGATTTGTTTCCTCTGTGGTGGTCAGAGGAATTGTGTTAGAATTCCCAAAGGTAGTGTTTTGAACTCTGTCAGTCTGTGGGACCTTAGCGATGACAGAATTCCACCAGTTGTTTACCCCTGAGTTAAGCTCAGTGTGGGACTTCCAGTCTTTGTCAATAGTGTCGCCATCAGTTGAGCAGCTTACGTCACTTGATGCAGGCTTGCACTGGCCTTCTACAATAGCTTGTAGGTTATCTAATGATTTGAGGAGCTCATGAAGTGCTTCCCTGTGATGGATTATCTTAGCTGCAACTTTACAACACAGCCCAAGAGGGCAGTCTTGATCTTTGGACAGGAGTCCCTGAGGTAGGACTTCTGAACCTTCCTCCTGTAGCTCCAGGCTTGTATCCACATATACCACAGGATTATGGATATCCTTAAATTTTCTGAAATTTTCAACCTGGCTGCAACAAAATTCTCCTTCTGGAGTGCAATCTGTGTGGCAGTAGTTGGAACAAGTAGGCTCCTTACATCCAAGAAGAAATTTGTCCCTTGTGGTATACCCACAAACACTGCAGTATCTACTGGGACAATAGCCAGATAGCGTAGATAATCTTGCTATTTTGCGGTGTGAAGTCATCCCAGAGGAAGCTAATGCATCCAACAGCTCTCCTAATTTATCAACTACTACAGCTCAACTATCCCTGGTAAGGCTTAAACCTATCCCTTTACATGTATACATGCTATGATAGAGAGTGAGTAAGACGTGACCTTCCTTATAACTGATCTATCCGTTATATCAAGTGATCTATCCGCTAGCAATGCATATTTACCTAACTGCTAGCACATCAGAGTAATTAGCTAAGTCAGTTAATCAACTTTCACGGTCGTCCAGACTATTTGATGATGGTTTTATCTCATATTATAGATCTATCTCCTAACGTGATAGACATCTAGTTGAGTTCAAAGTGTCTATCTGGTGTTTAAACAGGGCTGTAAGCTGATCCAACTAATCTATGCGCTGAAACAACAAATTTTATCCAACAGAATAACAAATTTGTTCTCGAGTCAAACAATGTTCCTTCTGGCACATCTGTTCTACCAACAAATTGTGTTTATTAAACCTGGATTACAACTGATGACTACGTAATCCAAGGTGGATTACAACTGATGACTACGTAATCCAAGGTGGATTACAGCTGATGACTACGTAATCCAAGGTGGATTACAGGTGATGACTACGTAATCCAAGGTGGATTACAACTGATGACTACGTAATCCAAGGTGGATTACAGGTGATGACTACGTAATCCAAGGTGGATTACAGCTGATGACTACGTAATCCAAGGTGGATTACAGCTGATGACTACGTAATCCAAGGTGGATTACAACTGATGACTACGTAATCCAAGGTAGATTACAGCTGATGACTACGTAATCCAAGGTGGATTACAGCTGATGACTACGTAATCCAAGGTCGATTACAGCTGATGACTGCGTGATCCAAGGTGGATTACAGCTCATGACTACGTAATCCAAGGTGGATTACAGCTCATGACTACGTAATTCAAGGTGGATTACAGCTGATGACTACGTAATCCAAGGTGGATTACAACTGATGACTACGTAATCCAAGGTGGATTACAGCTGATGACTACGTAATCCAAGATGGATTACAGCTGATGACCACGTAATCCAAGGTGGATTACAGCTGATGACTACGTAATCCAAGGTGGATTACAGCTGATGACTACGTAATCCAAGGTCGATTACAGCTGATGACTGCGTAATCCAAGGTGGATTACAGCTCATGACTACATAATCCAAGATGGATTACAGCTGATGACTACGTAATCCAAGATGGATTACAGCTGATGACTACGTAATTCAAGGTGGATTACAGCTCATGACTACGTAATTCATGATGGATTACAGTTGATGACTACGTAATTCAAGGTGGATTACAGTTGATGACTACGTAATTCAAGGTGGATTACAGTTGATGACTACGTAATCCAAGGTGGATTACAGTTGATGACTACGTAATTCAAGGTGGATTACAGTTGATGACTACGTAATCCAAGGTGGATTACAGCTCATGACTACGTAATCCAAGGTGGATTACAGTTCATGACTACGTAATCCAAGGTGGATTACAGCTCATGACTACGTAATCCAAGGTGGATTACAGTTGATGACTATGTAATCAAAGGTGGATTACAGTTCATGACTACGTAATCCAAGGTGGACTACAGCTCATGACTATGTAATCCAATGTGGATTTCAGTTCATGACTACGTAATCCAAGATGGATTACAGCGGATGACTACGTAATCAAAGGAGGATTAAAGCTCATGGCTACGTAATCCAAGGTGGATTACAGCTCATGACTACGTAATCCAAGGTGGCTTACGGCTCATGACTACGTAATCCAAGGTGGATTACAGCTCATGACTATGTAGTCCAAGGTGGATTACAGTTGATGACTACGTAATCCAAGGTGGATTACAGATCATGATTACGTAATCAAAGGTGGATTACAGCTCATGTCTACGTAATCCAAGGTGGATTACAGTCCATCACTACGTAGTCAAAGGTGGATTACAGCTAATGACCCCGTAATCCAAAGTGGATTACTGCTCATGACTGTATAATCCAATGTGAATTTCAGCATATGACCTCGTAATCTAAGGTGGATTACAGCTCATGGATACATAACCCAAGTTGGATTACAGGTCATGGCTTCAAAATCCAAGGTGGATGATAGGTCATGGCTAGATAATTCAAGAGGGATTACAGCTCTTGGCTACATAAGCCATGGTGGATTACAACTCATGGGTACATAAACTAAGATGGATTACAACTCATGCGTACATAATCCATGGTGGAATACAATTCATGTGTACAAAATCCATGGTCGATTACAACTCATTGGTACATTATCCATGGTTGATTACAGCTGATGGGTACATAATCCAAGACAGATTACAGCTGATGGGTACATAGTACATGGTGGATTACAGCTAATGGGTACATATTAAATGGTGGATTACAGCTGATGGGTACATAATCCATGGTGGATTATAGCCGATGGGTTCATAATCCATAGTGAAGTACAGCTGATGGCTACTTAATCCAAGGTGGGTTACAGGTGATGACTACTTAATCCAAGGTGGATTACAGCTCATGACTACGTAATCCAACATGGATTACTGCTGATGACTACGTAATCCAAGGTGGATTAAAGCTGTTGACTACGTAATCCAAGGTGGATTACAGTTGATGACTACGTAATCCAAGGTGGATTACACCTTATGACTACGTAATCCAAGGTGGATTACAGCTCATGACTACCTAATCCAAGGTGTATTACAGCTCATGACTACGTAATCCAAGGTGGATTACAGCTCATGACTACGTAATCCATGGTTGATTACAGCTCATGTCTACGTAATCCAAGGTGGACTGCAGCTCATGACTACGTAATCCAAGGTGGATTACAGTTGATGACTATGTAATCAAAGGTGGACTACAGCTCATGACTACGTAATCCAAGGCGGATTACAGCTCATTATCACGTAATCCAAGGTGGATTACAGCCCATCACTACGTAATCCAAGGTGGATTACTGCTAATGACCCCGTAATCCAAAGTTGATTACTGCTAATAACTGTATAATCCAATGTGAATTTCAGCTTATGACCTCGTAATCTAAGGTGGATTACAGCTCATGGATACATAACCCAAGTTGGATTTCAGGTCATGGCTTCAAAATACAAGGTGGATTATAGGTCATGGCTAGATAATTCAAGGTGGATTACAGCTCTTGGCTACATAAGCCATGGTGGATTACAACTCATGGGTACATAAACTAAGATGGATTACAACTCATTGGTATATTATCCATGGTGCATTACAACTCATGGGTACATAATCCATGCTGGATTACAGCTGAAGGGTGCATAATCCATACTGGATTACAGCTGATGGGTGCATAATCCATGGTGGATTACAGCTGATGGGTACATAACCCATGGTGTATTACAGCTGATGGGTACATAATCTATGGTGGATTACAGCTGATGGGTACATAATCCATAGTGGATTACAGCTGATGGGTACATAATCCATGGTGGATTACAGCTGATGGGTACATAATCCATGGTGGATTACAACTGATGCGTACATAACCCATGGTGGATTACATCTGATAGGTACATAATCCATGTTGGATTACAGCTGATGGGTGCGTAATCCATGGTGAATTATAGCTGATGGGCACATAATCCATGGTGGATTACAGCTGATGGGTACATAATCCATGGTGGATTACAGCTGATGGGTACATAACCCATGGTGGATTACAGCTGATGGGTGCATAATCCATGGTGGATTACAGCTGATGGGTACATAATCTATGGTGGATTACAGCTGATGGGTATATAATCCATGGTGGATTACAGCTGATGGGTACATAATCCATGGTGCATTACAGCTGATGGGTACATAATCCATGGTGAATTACAACTGATGGGTACATAATCCATGGAGGATTACAGCTGAGGGGTATATAATCCCTGGTGGATTACAAATGATGAGTACATAATCCATGGTGGATTACAGCTGATGAGTACATAATCCATGGTGAATTACAGCTGATGGGTACATAATCCATGGCGGATTACATCTGATAGGTACATAATCCATGTTGGATTACAGATGATGGGTACATAATCCATGGTGGATTACAGCTGATGGGTACATAATCTATGGTGGATTACAGCTGATGGGTATATAATCCATGGTGGATTACAGCTGATGGGTACATAATCCATGGTGGAATACAGCTGATGGGTATATAATTTATGGTGGATTACAGCTGATGGAAACGTTATCCATGCTGGATTACAGCTGATGGGTACATAATCAATGGTGGATTACAGCTGATGGGTACATAATCTATGGTGGATTACAGCTGATGGGTATATAATCCATGGTGGAATACAACTGATGGGTACATAATCCATGGTGGATTACAGCTGATGGGAACATCATCCACGCTGGAGTACAGATGATAAGTACATAATCCATGGTGGATTACAGCTGATGGGTATATAATCCATGCTGGATTACAGCTGATGGGTACATAATCCATGGTGGATTACAGATGATAAGTACATAATCCATGGTGGATTACAGCTGATGGATACATAGTCCATTGTAGATTACAGCTCATTGGTACATAATCTATGGTGGATTACAGCTGATGGGTACATAATCCATGGTGGATTACAGCTGATGGGTACATAATCCATGGTGGATTACAGCTGATGGGTACATAATCCATGGTAGATTACAGCTGATGGGTACATAATCCATGGTGGATTATAGCTGATGGGTACATAATTCATAGTGGATTACAGCTGATGGGTACATAATCCATGGTGGATTACAGTTGATGGGTACATAATCTATGGTGGATTACAGCTCATGACTACGTAATCCAAGGTGGATTAAAGGTGATGGCTACTTAATCCAAGGTGGATTACAGGTGATGACTAAATAATCCAAGGTGGATTACAGCTGATGACTACGTAATCCAAGGTGGATTACAGCTGATGACTACGTAATCCAAGATGGATTACAGCTGATGACTACGTAATCCAAGGTGGATTACAGCTGATGACTACGTAATAAAAGGTGGATTACAGTTGATGACTACGTAATCCAAGGTGGATTACATCTTATGACTACGTAATCCAAGGTGGATCACAGCTCATGACTACGTAATCTAAGGTGGATTACAGCTGAGGACTACGTAATCCATGGTTGATTACAGCTCATGATTACGTAATCCAAGGTGGATTACCGTTGATGACTACGTAATCCAAGGTGGATTACATCTTATGACTACGTAATCCAAGGTGGATTACAGCTCATGACTACGTAATCTAAGGTGGATTACAGCTGAGGACTACGTAATCCATGGTTGATTACAGCTCATGACTACGTAATCCAAGGTGGACTGCAGCTCATGACTACGTAATCCAAGGTGGATTGCAGTTGATGACTATGTAATCAAAGGTGGACTACAGCTCATGACTACGTAATCCAAGGTGGATTACAGCCCATCACTACGTAATCCAAGGTGGATTAGTGCTAATGACCCCGTAATCCAAAGTTGATTACTGCTATTGACTGTATAATTCAAACTGAATTTCAGCTTATGACCTCGTAATCTAAGGTGGATTACAGCTCATGGATACATAACCCAAGTTGGATTACAGGTCATGGCTTCAAAATCCAAGGTGGATTATAGGTCATGGCTAGATAATTCAAGGTGGATTACAGCTCTTGGCTACATAAGCCATGGTGGATTACAACTCATGGGTACATAAACTAAGATGGATTACAAGTCATTGGTACATAATCCATGGTGGATTACAACTCATGTGTACATAATCCATGGTTGATTACAACATTGGTATATTATCCATGGTGCATTACAACTCATGTGTACATAATCCATGCTGGATTACAGCTGATGGGTGCATAATCCATACTAGATTAAAGCTGATGGGTGCATAATCCATGGTGGATTACAGCTGATGGGTACATTATCCATGATGGATTACATCTGATGGGTATATAATCCATGGTGGATTACAGCTGATGGGTATATAATCCATGGTGGATTACAGCTGATGGGTACATAATCCATGGTGGATTACAGCTGATGGGTACATAATCCATGGTGGATTACAGCTGATGGGTACATAATCCATGGTGGATTACAAATGATGAGTACATAACACATGGTGGATTACAGCTGATGGGTGCATAACCAATGGTGGATTACGGCTGATGGATACATAATCCATGGTGCATTACAGCTGATAGGTACATAATCCATGGTGGATTACAGCTGATGGGTACATAATCCATGGTGGATTACAGCTGATGGGTACATAAACCCTGGTGGATTACAAATGATGGGTACATAATCCATGGTGGATTACAGCTGATGTGTGCATAATCCATGGTGAATTACAGCTGATGGGTACATAATCCATGGTGGATTACAGCTGATGGGTACATAATCCATGGTGGATTACAGCTGATGGATACATAATCCATGGTGGATTACAGATATTGGGTACATAATCCATGGTAGATTACAGCTGATGGGTACATAATGCATGGTGGATTACAGCTGATGGGTACATAATCCATGGTGGATTACAGCTGATGGGCACACAATCCATGGTGGATTACAGCTGATGGGTACATAATCTATGGTGGATTACAGCTGATGGGTACATAATCCATGGTGGATTACAGCTGATGGGTACATAATCCATGGTGAATTACAGCTGATGGGTACATAATCAATGGTGGTTCACAGATGTTGGGTACATAATCCATGGTAGATTACAGCTGATGGGTACAAAATCCATGGTGGATTACAGCTGATGGGTACATATTCCATGGTGGATTACAGCTGATGGGTACATAATCCATGGTGGATTACAGATGATGGGTACATAATCCATGGTGGATTACAGCTGTTGGGTACGTAATCCATGGTGGATTACAGCTGATGGGTACTTAATCCATGGTGGATTACAGCTGATGGGTAAATAATCCATGGTGGATTAGAGCTGATTGATACATAATCCATGGTGGATTACAGCTGATGGGTACATAATCCATGGTAGATTACAGCTGATGAGTACATAATCCATGGTGGATTACAGCTGATGGGTACATAATCTATGGTGGATTACAGCTGATGGGTACATAATCCATGGTGGATTACAGCTGATGGGTACATAATCCATGGTGAATTACAGCTGATGGGTACATAATCAATGGTGGATTACAGATGTTGGGTACATAATCCATGGTAGATTACAGCTGATGGGTACAAAATCCATGGTGGATTACAGCTGATGGGTACATATTCCATGGTGGATTACAGCTGATGGGTACATAATCCATGGTGGATTACAGATGATGGGTACATAATCCATGGTGGATTACAGCTGATGGGTACGTAATCCATGGTGGATTACAGCTGATGGGTACTTAATCCATGGTGGATTACAGCTGATGGGTAAATAATCCATGGTGGATTAGAGCTGATTGGTACATAATCCATGGTGGATTACAGCTGATGGGTACATAATCCATGGTAGATTACAGCTGATGAGTACATAATCCATGGTGGATTACAGCTGATGGGTACATAATCCATGGTGGATTACAGCTGATGGGTACATAATCCATGGTGGATTACAGCTGATGGGTACATAATCCATGTTGGATTGCAGCTGATGGGTGTATAATCCTTGGTGGATTACAGCTGATGGGTACACAATCCATGGTGGATTACAGCCGATGGGTACATAATCCATGCTGGATTACATCTGATGGGTACATAATCCATGGTGAATTACAGCTGATGGGTACATAATCCATGGTGGTTTACAGCTGATGGGTACATAATCCATGGAGGATTACAGCTGATGGGTATATAATCCATGGTGGGTTACAGCTGATGGGTACATAATCCATGGTGGATTACAGCTGATGGGTACATAATCCATGGTGGATAACAGATGATAAGTACATAATCCATGGTGGATTACAGATGATAAGTACATAATCCAATGTGGATTACAGCTGATGGGTACTTAATCCATGGTGGATTACAGCTGATGGGTACATAATCCATGGTGGATTACAGCTGATGGGTATATAATCCATGGTGGATTACAGCTGATGGGTACATAATCCATGGTGGATTACAGCTGATGGGTACATAATCCATGGTGGATTACAGCTGATGGTTACATAATCCATGGTAGATTACAGCTGATGGGTACATAATCCATGGTAGATTACAGCTGATGGGTACATAATCCATGGTGGATTACAGCTGATGGGTACATAATCCATGGTAGATTACAGTTGATGGGTACATAATCCATGGTAGATTACAGCTGATGGGTACATAATTCATGGTGGATTACAGCTGATGGGTACATAATCCATGGTGGATTACAGCTGATGGGTACATAATCCATGGTGGATTACAGCTGATGGGTACATAATCCATGGTGGATTACAGCTGATGGGTTAATAATCCATGGTGGATTACAGCTGATGGGTATATAATCCATGGTGGATTATAGCTGATGGGTACATAATCCATGGTAGATTACAGCTGATGGGTACATAATCCATGGTAGATTACAGCTGATGGGTACATAATCCATGGTAGATTACAGCTGATGTGTACATAATCCATGGTAGATTACAGCTGATGGGTACATAATCCATGGTAGATTACAGCTGATGGGTACATAATCCATGGTGGATTACAGCTGATGGGAACATAATCCATGGTGGATTACAGCTGATGGGTACATAATCCATGGTGGATTACAGCTGATGGGTACATAATCCATGGTGGATTACAGCTGATGGGTACATAATCCATGGTGGATTACAGCTGATGGGAACATAATCCATGGTGGATTACAGCTGATGGGTACATAATCCATGGTGGATTACAGCTGATGGGTACATAATCCATGGTGGATTACAGCTGATGGGTACATAATACATGGTGGATTACAGCTGATGGGTACATAATCCATGGTGGATTACTGCTGATGGGTACATAATCCATGGTGGATTACAGCTGATGGGTACATAATCCATGGTGGATTACAGCTGATGGGTACATAATACATGGTGGATTACAGCTGATGGGTACATAATCCATGGTGGATTACAGCTAGTGGGTACATAATCCATGGTGGATTACAGCTGATGGGTACATAATCCATGGTGGATTACAGATGATGGGTACATAATCCATGGTGGATTACAGCTAGTGGGTACATAATCCTTGGTTAATTACAGCTGATGGGTACATAATCCATGGTGGATTACAGCTAGTGGGTACATAATCCATGGTGGATTACAGCTAGTGGGTACATAATCCTTGGTTAATTACAGCTGATGGGTACATAATCCATGGTGGATTACAGCTAGTGGGTACATAATCCATGGTGGATTACAGCTGATGGGTACATAATCCATGGTGGATTACAGCTGATGGATACATAATCCATGGTGGATTACAGCTGATGGGTACATAATCCATTGTGGATTACAGCTGATGGGTACATAATCCATGGTGGATTACAGCTGATGGGTACATAATCCATGGTGGATTACAGCTGATGGGTACATAATCCATGGTGGATTACAGCTGATGGGTACATAATCCATGGTGGATTACGGCTGATGGGTACATAATCCATGGTGGATTACAGCTAGTGGGTACATAATCCTTGGTTAATTACAGCTGATGGGTACATAATCCATGGTGGATTACAGCTAGTGGGTACATAATCCATGGTGGATTACAGCTGATGGGTACATAATCCATGGTGGATTACAGCTGATGGATACATAATCCATGGTGGATTACAGCTGATGGGTACATAATCCATGGTGGATTACAGCTGATGGGTACATAATCCATGGTGGATTACAGCTGATGGGTACATAATCCATGGTGGATTACAGCTAGTGGGTACATAATCCATGGTGGATTACAGCTGATGGGTACATAATCCATGGTGGATTACAGCTGATGGGTACATAATCCATGGTGGATTACAGCTGATGGGTACATAATCCATGGTGGATTGCAGCTGATGGGTGTATAATCCTTGGTGGATTACAGCTGATGGGTACGCAATCCATGGTGGATTACAGCCGATGGGTACATAATCCATGCTGGATTACATCTGATGGGTACATAATCCATGGTGAATTACAGCTGATGGGTACATAATCCATGGTGGTTTACAGCTGATGGGTACATAATCCATGGAGGATTACAGCTGATGGGTATATAATCCATGGTGGGTTACAGCTGATGGGTACATAATCCATGGTGGATTACAGCTGATGGGTACATAATCCATGGTGGATAACAGATGATAAGTACATAATCCATGGTGGATTACAGATGATAAGTACATAATCCAATGTGGATTACAGCTGATGGGTACTTAATCCATGGTGGATTACAGCTGATGGGTACATAATCCATGGTGGATTACAGCTGATGGGTATATAATCCATGGTGGATTACAGCTGATGGGTACATAATCCATGGTGGATTACAGCTGATGGGTACATAATCCATGGTGGATTACAGTTGATGGGTACATAATCCATGGTAGATTACAGCTGATGGGTACATAATCCATGGTAGATTACAGCTGATGGGTACATAATCCATGGTGGATTACAGCTGATGGGTACATAATCCATGGTGGATTACAGTTGATGGGTACATAATCCATGGTAGATTACAGCTGATGGGTACATAATCCATGGTAGATTACAGCTGATGGGTACATAATCCATGGTGGATTACAGCTGATGGGTACATAATCCATGGTAGATTACAGTTGATGGGTACATAATCCATGGAAGATTACAGCTGATGGGTACATAATCCATGATGGATTACAGCTGATGGGTACATAATCCATGGTGGATTACAGCTGATGGGTACATAATCCATGGTGGATTACAGCTGATGGGTACATAATCCATGGTGGATTACAGCTGATGGGTACATAATCCATGGTGGATTACAGCTGATGGGTATATAATCCATGGTGGATTACAGCTGATGGGTACATAATCCATGGTAGATTACAGCTGATGGGTACATAATCCATGGTAGATTACAGCTGATGGGTACATAATCCATGGTAGATTACAGCTGATGTGTACATAATCCATGGTAGATTACAGCTGATGGGTACATAATCCATGGTAGATTACAGCTGATGGGTACATAATCCATGGTGGATTACAGCTGATGGGAACATAATCCATGGTGGATTACAGCTGATGGGTACATAATCCATGGTGGATTACAGCTGATGGGTACATAATCCATGGTGGATTACAGCTGATGGGTACATAATCCATGGTGGATTACAGCTGATGGGAACATAATCCATGGTGGATTACAGCTGATGGGTACATAATCCATGGTGGATTACAGCTGATGGGTACATAATCCATGGTGGATTACAGCTGATGGGTACATAATACATGGTGGATTACAGCTGATGGGTACATAATCCATGGTGGATTACAGCTGATGGGTACATAATCAATGGTGGATTACAGCTGATGGGTACATAATCCATGGTGGATTACAGCTGATGGGTACATAATACATGGTGGATTACAGCTGATGGGTACATAATCCATGGTGGATTACAGCTGATGGGTACATAATCCATGGTGGATTACAGCTGATGGGTACATAATCCATGGTGGATTACAGCTGATGGTTACATAATCCATGGTAGATTACAGCTGATGGGTACATAATCCATGGTAGATTACAGCTGATGGGTACATAATCCATGGTGGATTACAGCTGATGGGTACATAATCCATGGTAGATTACAGTTGATGGGTACATAATCCATGGTAGATTACAGCTGATGGGTACATAATCCATGGTGGATTACAGCTGATGGGTACATAATCCATGGTGGATTACAGCTGATGGGTACATAATCCATGGTGGATTACAGCTGATGGGTACATAATCCATGGTGGATTACAGCTGATGGGTACATAATCCATGGTGGATTACAGCTGATGGGTATATAATCCATGGTGGATTACAGCTGATGGGTACATAATCCATGGTAGATTACAGCTGATGGGTACATAATCCATGGTAGATTACAGCTGATGGGTACATAATCCATGGTAGATTACAGCTGATGTGTACATAATCCATGGTAGATTACAGCTGATGGGTACATAATCCATGGTAGATTACAGCTGATGGGTACATAATCCATGGTGGATTACAGCTGATGGGAACATAATCCATGGTGGATTACAGCTGATGGGTACATAATCCATGGTGGATTACAGCTGATGGGTACATAATCCATGGTGGATTACAGCTGATGGGTACATAATCCATGGTGGATTACAGCTGATGGGAACATAATCCATGGTGGATTACAGCTGATGGGTACATAATCCATGGTGGATTACAGCTGATGGGTACATAATCCATGGTGGATTACAGCTGATGGGTACATAATACATGGTGGATTACAGCTGATGGGTACATAATCCATGGTGGATTACAGCTGATGGGTACATAATCAATGGTGGATTACAGCTGATGGGTACATAATCCATGGTGGATTACAGCTGATGGGTACATAATACATGGTGGATTACAGCTGATGGGTACATAATCCATGGTGGATTACAGCTAGTGGGTACATAATCCATGGTGGATTACAGCTGATGGGTACATAATCCATGGTGGATTACAGCTGATGGGTACATAATCCATGGTGGATTACAGCTAGTGGGTACATAATCCTTGGTTAATTACAGCTGATGGGTACATAATCCATGGTGGATTACAGCTAGTGGGTACATAATCCATGGTGGATTACAGCTAGTGGGTACATAATCCTTGGTTAATTACAGCTGATGGGTACATAATCCATGGTGGATTACAGCTAGTGGGTACATAATCCATGGTGGATTACAGCTGATGGGTACATAATCCATGGTGGATTACAGCTGATGGATACATAATCCATGGTGGATTACAGCTGATGGGTACATAATCCATGGTGGATTACAGCTGATGGGTACATAATCCATGGTGGATTACAGCTGATGGGTACATAATCCATGGTGGATTACAGCTGATGGGTACATAATCCATGGTGGATTACAGCTGATGGGTACATAATCCATGGTGGATTACGGCTGATGGGTACATAATCCATGGTGGATTACAGCTAGTGGGTACATAATCCTTGGTTAATTACAGCTGATGGGTACATAATCCATGGTGGATTACAGCTAGTGGGTACATAATCCATGGTGGATTACAGCTGATGGGTACATAATCCATGGTGGATTACAGCTGATGGATACATAATCCATGGTGGATTACAGCTGATGGGTACATAATCCATGGTGGATTCCAGCTGATGGGTACATAATCCATGGTGGATTACAGCTGATGGGTACATAATCCATGGTGGATTACAGCTAGTGGGTACATAATCCATGGTGGATTACAGCTGATGGGTACATAATCCATGGTGGATTACAGCTGATGGGTACATAATCCATGGTGGATTACAGCTGATGGGTACATAATCCATGGTGGATTACAGCTAGTGGGTACATAATCCATGGTGGATTACAGCTAGTGGGTACATAATCCATGGTGGATTACAGCTGATGGGTACATAATCCATGGTGGATTACAGCTAGTGGGTACATAATCCATGGTGGATTACAGCTGATGGGTACATAATCCATGGTGGATTACAGCTGATGGGTACATAATCCATGGTGGATTACAGCTTGCCTCATATAACAGCAAGGTTAAGCTATCATAATTTTTGTTTACGTCTCCACACCTTAATCAAACATTAATTACTCATTTTATCTATAATTAGGTAGCCACGGTGGGTTCACCTTAATTAAGATATTCCCCAATTTTGTGTCTCTTTTTCTTTTTAATTCTGCAACTATTCGTTATTATGTAGCTTACACCTCAAGAATGTTGTGTCCAATCGGCTTCAAACTGTCAGCACTTGCGCATGGTCACGAGAGCAAAATTTTTGGTTTTATTGGCACATTTATGTGCCCTATGATCAATGTTGTTGATCAAAGTCCCATCAAATTCCTCTTTACCTGGAGTTTACCTGGAGAGGATTTCAGGGGTGAACGCCCCCGTGGCCCGGTCTGAGACTAGGCCTCTTTGACGATAACACAGTTTCCCTGGTCTAATACTCGTATATTCCCCGCACTAGTATTATACACTAATATACACAATATTTACACTGTGTGAAATAAAATTAGCAGACACCAAACTTATAAATAACGTAATAAATGATAGCAAGAAAGTGAGTGTGCTCAGTAAAAACGGCTCAAATACCTGTAGAGGGACAAAACTCAGAACTTGTTAATCAACTTGATGCAAGTGAGAGACTGACCACCAGGCCTCGGTGTACATAAAAAGTCAGTGATAGAGAGAGGGAGAGGGAGAGAGAGAGAGAGAGAGAGAGAGAGAGAGAGAGAGAGAGAGAGAGAGAGAGAGAGAGAGAGAGAGAGAGAGAGAGAGAGAGAGAGAGAGAGAGAGAGAGAGAGAGAGAGGAGGAAGGGAGGTAGGGAGGGAGGGGAATAAGACGTGTCCGGAAATAATTAAGGGTTCGTATAACACAGGAGAAACACTCGTATATTCTTTAAGACTCTTAAACTGTTGAGGGTCACTTGTCTCCCTCCTACTTGTGTCATCACTGTGTGTGTGTGTGTGTGTGTGTGTGTGTGTGTGTGTGTGTGTGTGTGTGTGTGTGTGTGTGTGTTTGTGTGTGTGTGTGTGTGTGTGTGTGTGTAATCACCTAATTGTACTCACCTAATTGTGGTTGCAGGGGTCGAGACTCAGCTCCTGGCCCCGCCTCTTCACTGATCGCTACTGGATCCTCTCTCTCTCTGCTTCCTGAGCTTTGTCATACCTCTTCTTAAATCTATGTATGGTTCCTGCCTCCACTACTTCACTTGCTAGGCTATTCCTCTTGCTGACAACTCTATGACTGAAGAAATACTTCCTAACGTCCCTGTGACTCGTCTGAGTCTTCAGCTTCCAGTTGTGACCCCTTGTCCCTGTGTCCCCTCTCTGGAACATCCTATCTCTGTCCACCTTGTCTATTTCCCGCAGTATCTTGTATGTCGTTATCATGTCTCCCCTGACCCTTCTGTCCTCCAGTGTCGTCAGTCCGATTTCCCTTAACCTTTCCTCGTACGACATTCCCTTGAGCTCTGGGACTAGCCTTGTTGCAAACCTTTGTACTTTCTCTAACTTCTTGACGTGCTTGTGTGTGTGTGTGTGTGTGTGTGTGTGTGTGTGTGTGTGTGTGTGTGTGTGTGTGTGTGTGTGTGTGTGTGTGTGTGTACTCACCTAATGGTGGTTGCAGGGGTAGAGACTCAGCTCCTGGCCCTGCCTCTTCACTGGTCGCTACTATTTACTCTCCCTGCTCCATGAACTTTATCATACCTCGTCTTAAAACTATGTATGGTTCCTACCTTCACTACTTCACTTCCCAGACTATTCCACTTCCTGACAACTCTATGACTAAAGAAATACGTCCTAACTTCTCTCTGACTCATCTGAGTCTTCAGCTTCCAATTGTGACCTCGTGTTTCTGCGTCCCATCTCTAGAACATGTGTCTGTCCACCTTGTCAGTTCCTCGCAGTATTTTGTTTGTCGTTAACATGTCTCCCCTGATCCTCCTGTCCTCTAGTGTCGTCAGGCCTATTTTCCTTAACCTTTCTTCGTAGGCCATTCCCTTTAGCTCTGGAACTAGCCTTGTTGCTAACCTTTGCACCTTCTCTAATTTCTTGATGTGACTGACCAGGTGTGGGTTCCAAACTGGTGCTGCATACTCTAGTATGGGCCTGACGTACACGGTGTACAGAGTCCTCAACGATTTCTTAGTGAGGTATCGGAACGCTATTCTCAGGCTTGCCAGAAGCCCATATGCTGCGTTAGTTATCTCCTTGATGTATTCCACAGGAGATGTGCTCAGTATTATACTCACCCCAAGACCATTATTGTTGAGTGAGGTTTACAGTCTTTGGCCACCTAGCCTATACTCTGTCTGCGGTCTTCTTAGCCCTTCCCCGATCATCATGACTTTGCATTTGGCGGGGTTCAATTCGAGGAGCCAGTTGCTGGACCAGGCTTCCAGCTTGTCCAGGTATCTTTGTAGTCCTGCCTGATCCTCATCCGATTTAATTCTCCTCATTAACTCCACATCATCTGCGAACAGGGACACTTCAGAGTCTATCCCTTCCATCATGTCATTCACATATACCAAAAATAGCACTGGTGCTAAGACTGACCCCTGTGGAACTCCGCTCGTCACAGGCGCCCAGTCTGATTCCTCGTCACGTACCATGACTCGTTGTTGTTGTGTATACATGTTGGGGGGGGGGGGTTGAGGGGAATAAAGAGAAGCCTACCGTGTAGGCGAAATGTTTCAGCATTGAAGAAACTCTGTTGTTGCACGTTTCTTACTCATCTACGTGTATATATTATGTACCATTTTCGTCATTATACCTGTCTAACACATCAATGCAACGATATCTTCGTAGAGAAGACATCTTCCACAACTTCATTGCCTAATGCCTAGTTATATGTGAGAAAGACTGGATTTGAGTGAGAACTGCCTAGCACAGCCCAGTAGTCTTGCTGCATTACTCTTCGATTCTTCTCTTCTTGCTCTACTAGTGGACAACGCCTCCCTGAATGTCTTCGAGACTTTCCACACCTCTCATTCGCCAGTAAATAGGATTCCAGTCTCATACTTCAGTTTCACATTACTCCAGACTATGAATCTGAACTCTTCTCCAGGCTGAGGGACTGACCTCAAGTACTGTGTTATTGGGCTGCTCACGTCATCTTAACCTCTCCACTATTACTGCTTTCTCAACACTTATTCGCCTCTGTATGTAGCTGAGGAAGCCTTCCATGTAGTCGAAATGTTTCAGTAATGAAGATATCTAACTGTTGCATATGTCTCTTACACATCTACTTGCAGTAAACAATTTTCGCCATTATATCAGTGACTATACCATAGATCTATTTGATTTTAAAGAATCAAATAGATCTATGGGATGAAAAGGAACATTAGAATAAGTTACAGGTTAAATTGCTGGATAGTAATTAAAATTACGTTAGAGCAAAAATACTGTCACTAGGATAGCACTAACACATATGAAGCCCAGTTATTTACACACCTGAAGACACTAGAAATATAAATAACACTAATAAAATAGTAAAGTTCAACACTGAGCAATACACATGGACAGGAGAAGCTCAGGGACGTGAAGGACAAGGGTCTCTTTGAAACACAGGAAAACAGAAAGAGGAACATGTGGATAGAAGAGATAGTAGGCTGAAATTGGCTGGAACTAAGTTGAATATGCATATCTCAAGCCAAGCAGACGAAAAGAAAGCTAGGACCTACAGCCAGCAGACTACTGAATTGGCAGAGAAACTGGAAAAAAAAGAATAAAGCCTCATATATCTTGATGTCTTGTCTCAAACCTGGTCAATCAAAGTGCGTGAAAATTCTGGAAGTGATTCATTTATGCCTAAATGTCTCCTTATAGGAGAATTGTGAGCCACTCTTAGTACAGGAGATCTAATTTAAATCTGAAACTACAAACCTTTCCTAACTGCTCTTTATTAACCACTTACAAGTTGCAATCTTGAAAGAGTAACAACAAGGTGTTTTTCTCATCGGTCTGATACACTGCCGACTTTAAGGCAGACATTAGAGAAGGAGAAGGAAGTGTTGCTTCTCCCTGAAGTGTTGCTTAAGAAGCTTTGCTTCTCTCTGAAGATTATTCCATCGGGCATGGAAGAGGGAGCGTCTGACAGTTCTGTCACCCTGGAACAGGCTGGCCTGACCAAAGAGTTTTCACTTCATTTCCGAAGCCCTAGCCAACTGACATCGCAAAAAAAAATGAAAGTGAGTGTTAGTCCCATGTTATGGCCATAACTGGTACAACACCTATCAATAAAAGTGCATCTAAAATGGGGAATGCACTTAAGATGCCTCTCTCAAGTAGACTGTATAATACTCATAATGAAGATCCTCTATAAGGGAATGGTTATTTTTCCTCCTCAAAAAATATGAAGGTAGAAAGTACTCCATGTTTAAACAAGGAGCAGTAAGCCTCGGTGTGCCTGAGCACAGAGATATATGACAGTGGGTTCTGTCCCTCACTGTAAGAGGCGGCCACGCACACCACCACTTCTTCCTGGAACTCAACAGTATGTGTTAAAACAGAAATGTTTCCTATGGAGTTCTTCTTATGACCAGAGCTTTGGTAAGATGGGTAAGGAAGAAGGATGGGTAAGGATGGAAATGGTATAAACCTTGGTAATAAATACCGACAAGTTGGTTTAGAAAGACACGTAAGCAAACACTATAACATATTTATTAGAAAACGTTTCGGTCCTGGAACCTTGATCACTTCTAACATACAGAGGTAGGAAGACATTATATATAGGCGGAGAGTGAGATGTGACGCACGTGACCTAAGGAATGTCATAAGAACATAAGAATGGAGGAACACTGTAGAAGGCCTACTGGCCCATGCGAGGCAGGTCCCCATCAAAAACAACCTCCGCCCGTCCTCATCATGGGCGGAGGTTGTTTTTGATGGGGACCTGCCTCGCATGGGCCAGTAGGCCTTCTACAGTGTTCCTCCATTCTTATGTTCTTATGACATTCCTCAGGTCACGTGCGTCACACCTCACTCTCCGCCTATATATAATGTCTTCCTACCTCTGTATGTTAGAAGTGATCAAGGTCCCAGGACCGAAACGTTTTCTAATAAATATGTTATAGTGTTTGCTTACGTGTCTTTGTAAACCAAGGATGGAAATGAAGATTGAGACATTTATGCAGCATATGGGAATCTTTATTCAGGAAACGTATCGCCACACAGTGGCTTCTTCAGTCCAATACAAAGAGGAAGTAGATGAATGGTTCAGAGAACCGACATGTTGATAAATTAGACACATGTGCAACTCTTGGGTATCTTGGAAACGTTTCGCCACACAGTGGCTTCTTCAGTCCAATACAAAGAGGAAGGCGTAAGGAGAGGAGGAGAATGAGGTAATCAGTCCCTCAACCTGGAGTCGATGTGTTCAGTCCATCAATCTTGTAGAATGTACAGCATAGGGCCGTAGAAGTGGCTTATATACTGTAGTGAGGTGAGGTGAAGCAGGCGGAGGCGGGGTCATAGTGGTACCATCCACTAGTCGAAGTAGGTCTTCGTCCAAAGGTTGAACAAGTGTTGAAGAATTCTTTGTAACAAGATCCCATGATGCTGCAGTGTCTGACAGTTGTGATGAATGGTATGAAAAACCGACAAGTTGAAGATTGAGACACTTATGCAGCATATGGGAATCTTTATTCAGGAAACGTTTCGCCACACAGTGGCTTCATCAGTCCAATACAAAGAGGAAGGCGTAAGGAGAGGAGGAGTATGAGGTAATCAGTCCCTCAGCCTGGAGTCGATGTGTTCAGTCCATCAATCTTGTAGAATGTACAGCATAGGGCCGTAGACGTGGCTTATATACTGTAGTGAGGTGACTTGAAGCAGACGGAGGCGGGATCATAGTGGTACCAAACCATTCATCACAACTGTCAGACACTGCAGCATCATGGGATCTTGTTACAAAGAATTCTTCAACACTTGTTCAACCTTTGGACGAAGACCTACTTCGACTAGTGGATGGTACCACTATGACCCCGCCTCCGCCTGCTTCACCTCACCTAACTACAGTATATAAGCCACGTCTACGGCCCTATGCTGTGCATTCTACAAGATTGATGGACTGAACACATCGACTCCAGGTTGAGGGACTGATTACCTCATTCTCCTCCTCTCCTTACGCCTTCCTCTTTGTATTGGACTGAAGAAGCCACTGTGTGGCGAAACGTTTCCTGAATAAAGATTCCCTTATGCTGCATAAGTGTCTCAATCTTCAATATAAAAAGTGTATGTGAAATGATAAGATATTCTTTAAGAGGTAGAATACTAACCCATCAGAGTCACATAGATATAATAGGTATATAAGTACATGACTCTGAATTGGTAGTAATTATACAAGTTGCAATTGCTTTTTTTTTTTTTTTTTTTTTTTTTTTTTTTTTTTTTTTTTTTTTTTTTTTTTTTTTTTTGTTTTTTTTTTTTTTTTTTCGATTGCACAACGCATATTTATGCGACAATGAAGGCAATAATTTTCTGGCCAGTTTATAGAATTCTGTGACAATGGCTTCTTACAGGTGGTGTCCAGCCATGGTAAATAGCATAATTTTTTCATTAGATTGTTATGTAAGATGTCTCCCTAATTGGGGGCGATGGTGTTCTCAGTATACATAGAAGGGTTCTGGTGGTACCCAATCTTCTTCATCAGGGAGGTTGCTCAATATCATGGGTCGATGGTAATCATCTTTATGGATAAAACGACGGATCCTCTGTGGGAGAGTCATTATTGAGTCCTGTGAGGAGGAGTATTGATGATATAATCCGTGGTATTTACCACTTGTATAGGATGTTCTCTATCTGGCATGTATAGTTCTTGCATTGAATAGAGTTGTTTCTTTTTTAGGGTGTCAAGGCGTACATTTATGGCAGTAATATCTTGTTGTATGTGTAAATCTGCCATTTTAACTCTGTCTCTCCTCCTGGTATCGGTAATGAAGCGAAGAGCTCTATTCTGGACCCTTTGTAACCGTAGCATATTGGCCTTTGTTGTTAATGACATTGGGACACAAGGATATTCGAGTATAGGTCGTATTAACATTTTATACAGATGTTTTTTGACATGTTGAGGGGCTTGATTGAATCGAAAGAGACTGCTAAGACCGGCTTTGGCTATGTTGATCTTTTTAGTTACATGAGATGTTGAGTGGAGCAGCCTGTCTATTTCATATCCCAAAATCTTGTTAGGGTTTCTAATGGCTACAGGTGTACCTCTGATGGAGATACCTCCTTTATCTTCAATTGTTGATGCAAAACATCCTATCGTGCTAACAAGGACCTTGTCAGGATTAGTCGTAATTCTCCATTTCTTTTCCCAATTAGATGTTCTACGAAGTTCAATATTCATTTTTTCTATGACTCTCTCATACTTGTATTTTCCTGTTACCGGAGTTGATGAGACGACATGAATAACATCATCTGCAAACTGTGTCACAATTGTATCATTAAACTCTGGTTGAGGAAGGTCATTCACATAAATGTTGAACAGAAGTGGACTTAGACAAGAACCTTGTGGGACACCAGCTGTCGGTATAAAAGGCTCTGTCGACCTGCCATGAAAGGTGGGAATGATTTTTCTTTGAGTTAAGAAATTATATATTACTCTGAGAAAAGTCCAGTTATGGTCTGGTAGGTCAATGAGTTTGTATATAAGGCCATCATGCCATAAGCTATCAAAAGCTTTATGAACATCTCTGGTGGCAATTAAGACAAGATTCCCCTGATGTTTTAGACTTGCTACAGTATCGAAAATAACATTTATTGCATGATTGGTACCTCTATGTGTTCTAAAGCCAAATTGTTTTTCAGTAAAAAAGTGATTAAACTCCATATAGTAGTTCAATCTGTTGGAAATGACTTTGTCAAGAACTTTTCCAGTGACTTCAAGTAAAGATATAGGTCTATAGTTCCCAGGTTGGTGGATGTCTTTATTGGGCTTACCAAGAAAGATCATCCTAGCAGTCTTAAAAACCACTGGAAAATGTCCTGAGGCCAAGATGGCATTAAAGATATTTACCAAAGACTGTTTACAATTTCTGTGACAATATGGCCAGTTTTACGGCCATGAAGCCTTGTTTCTGCTAACTTGCTACTGACAGTTGTTAACAGGTGCATTTTGGTTCATCTTTAGTGACTATCCTCACTCCACCGATAGAACTCTTTCCCCGATGTCCTTTATCGCCAAAATATTGTCGGGAAGAAAAGTTATGAGCTCTCTCAAAAGGCATCTCTTCGCTTCGTTCTTGACGTACAGGTTTCTGTGATAGGATTTAACGCCTCTAACGTTGCTGTCCTAGTGTGTTTGCGTGAATGTGTACGTGTGTGCATGTGCACGTATACGTACACACAGGCGTACATACCCACAAGCACGTTCGTGTGTGTATACGTGTGAGTATACACATTAGGATAGAAAAAGTAAGCTATGGTTAAGTTATGTTAGACGAGGCTTGGTTAGGTTAGGTTTATTTATGTTCCTGATGATTACGTTTAAGTTTGGTAATATTAGGTTAAGTTAGGTTACGTTAAGAAATGTTAGGTTATGCTAGATTAGGTTAACTTATGTTTGGTAAGGCGAAGAAAAGTCAGGTTAGGTGCGGGTTCTTTCCCAATTTTTTTCCAAATACTGCAAAACTAGGATGAAAAGCGAGTAAGTTGTATTAGCCTTGAGAACCCCGACAACGACAAAAACAACAACTTCTGGGTTATTAGAGGTCAGCTTGTCTGAGGCCAACAACATCATCTCCATGGTAGTTAGTGTTGGATACGACAACAACAACTACACCAGAGTTATTAGAGGAAGTTAGCTTTCCTTAGGCCGACAAAAACAACAAGTCCAGGGTTATTAGAGGATGTCAGCTTCCCTGGAGACGACAACAACTACAACAGAGTCAATAGACGAGGTTAACTTGCCCAGGGACGACACCAACTACAACAGGGTCATTAGAGAAAGGTAACTTGCAAGGGGACGACAACAACTACAACAGAGTCATTAGAGAAGGTTAGCTTGCCCAGGGACGACAACAACTACAACACGGTCATTAGAGGAGGTTAGCTTGTCCGGGGACGACGACAATAACCACAACAGGGTCTTTAGAGGAGGTTAACTTGCTTAGGGACGAAAACTAAAACAGAGTTATTAGAGGAGGCTAACTGGCCGAGGGACGAAAACAACAACTACATCAGGGTCATTAGAGGAGGTTAACTCGCCTGGGGACGACAACAACAGCTACAACAGAGTCATTAGAGGAGGTTAACTCGCCCGGGGACGACAACAACAACTACAACAGGTCATTATAGGAGGTTAACTCGCTCGGGGACGACAACTACAACTACAAGAAGGTCATTATAGGAGGTTAACTTGCCAGGGGACGACAACAACAACTACAACAGGGTCATTACAGGAGGCTAACTAGCCCAGAGACGACAACAACAACTACAACAAGGTCATTATAGGAAGTTAACTCGCCCCGGGAACGACAACAACTACTTCAAAGCCATTATAGGAGGTTAATTTGCCCTGGGACGACAACAACAAGTACAACAGGTCCAATATAAGAGGTTAACTCGCCCGGGGACGAAAACAACAACAACTACAACAAGGTCATTATAGGAGGTTAACTTGCCCGCTAACTACAACAACAACAACTACAACAAGGTCATTATAGGAGGTTAACTTGCCGGGGACGACAACATCAACTACAACAGGGTCATTATAGGAGGTTAACTTTCCCTGGGACGACAACAACAACTACAACAATGTCATTATATGAGGTTAACTTGCCAGGGGACGAAAACTACAACAAGGTCATTATAGGAGGTTAACTCGCACGGGGACGACAACAACAACTACAACAAAGTCATTATAGGAGGTTAACTTGCCCGGAGACGACAACAACAACTACAACAACGTCATTATAGGAAGTTAACTCGCCCGGGGACGACAACAACAACTACAGCAGGGTCATTATAGGAGATTAACTCGCCCGGGGACGACAACAACTACAACAAGGTCATTATAGGAGGTTAACTTGCCGGGGACGACAACAACTACAACAAGGTCATTATACGAGGTTAACTCGCCCGGGGACGACAACAACAACTACAACAGGGTCATTATAGGAGGTTAACTCGCCCGGGGACGACAACAACAACTACAACAGGGTCATTATAGGAGGTTAACTCGCCCGGGGACGACAGCAACAACTACAACAGGGTCATTATAGGAGGTTAACTCGCCCGGGGACGACAACAACAACTACAACAGGGTCATTATAGGAGGTTAACTCGCCCGGGGACGATAACAACAACTACAAAAGGGTCATTATAGGAGATTAGCTCGCCCGGGGACGACAACAACAACTACAACAGGGTCATTATAGGAGGTTAACTCGCCCTGGGACGACAACAACAACTACAACAGGGTCATTATAGGAGGTTAACTCGCCCGGGGACGACAACAACAACTACAACAGGGTCATTATAGGTGGTTAACTCGCCCGGGGACGACACTCACGCTGGGTAATGAAGATGAAACCCAGATACGCCAAGAAAATTGTCTTTTCCAGTAATTGGAAAACTTTTTCTTTCGCCTGAGATAACCTTAAGATGTGACCTGAATTGTGATGTGGTAGACAGCAAGTTGGTGGTGATGTCGGAGAAAGTTGTTCGTGATGTGGGGGAAGGTTGCTCTTGATGTGGGAAAAATTCGGTCTTGATGTGGGAGAAAGTTACTCTGAGATATGGGAGAAAATTGCTCGTGAAGTGGGAGAAAATTTGATCGTGATATGTGGGAGAAAGTTGCTCGTGATATATGAGAAAGTTGCTCGTGAAGTGAAAGTTGCTTGTGATGTGGGAGAAAGTTGCTCGTAAAGTGAGAGAAATTTGCTCGTGATGTGGGAGAAAGTTGCTCGTGAAGTGAAAGTTGCTCCTGAAGTGAAAGTTGCTCGTGATGTGGGAGAAAGTTGCTCGTGATGTGGGATAAAGTTGCTCGTGATGTGGGAGAAAGTTGCTCGTTATGTGGGAGAAAGTTGCTCGTGATGTGGGGGAAAGTTGCTCGTGATGTGGAAGAAAGTTGCTCGTTATATGGGAGAAAGTTATTTAATAATTATTTGAGCATAATTTTGTTTTTTATTTTTGAGGATTTTTAGTGATGTTTCAGATGTTTGATGATGATAGTGACACTGGGATGTTAGTTGTGATGTGGGAGTGAGAAAGTTAGTGGTGATGTGGGAGTGAGAAAGTTAGTGGTGATGTGGGAGTGAGAAAGTTAGTGGTGATGTGGGAGTGAGAAAGTTAGTGGTGATGTGGGAGTGAGAAAGTTAGTGGTGATGTGGGAGTGAGAAAGTTAGTGGTGATGTGGGAGTGAGAAAGTTAGTGGTGATGTGGGAGTGAGAAAGTTAGTGGTGATGTGGGAGTGAGAAAGTTAGTGGTGATGTGGGAGTCAGAAAGTTAGTTGTGATGTGGGAGTGAGAAAGTTAGTGGTGATGTGGGAGTGAGAAAGTTAGTGGTGATGTGGGAGTGAGAAAGTTAGTGGTGATGTGGGAGTGAGAAACTTAGTGGTGATGTGGGAGTGAGAAAGTTAGTGGTGATGTGGGAGTGAGAAAGTTAGTGGTGATGTGGGAGTGAGAAAGTTAGTGGTGATGTGGGAGTGAGAAAGTTAGTGGTGATGTGGGAGTGAGAAAGATAGTGGTGATGTGGGAGTGAGAAAGTTAGTGGTGATGTGGGAGTCAGAAAGTTAGTGGTGATGTGGGAGTCAGAAAGTTAGTGGTGATGTGGGAATGAGAAAGTTAGTGGTGATGTGGGAGTGAGAAAGTTAGTGGTGATGTGGGAGTGAGAAACTTAGTGGTGATGTGGGAGTGAGAAAGTTAGTGGTGATGTGGGAGTGAGAAAGTTAGTGGTGATGTGGGAGTGAGAAAGTTAGTGGTGATGTGGGAGTGAGAAAGTTAGTGGTGATGTGGGAGTCAGAAAATTAGTGGTGATGTGGGAATGAGAAACTTAGTGGTGATGTGGGAGTGAGAAAGTTAGTGGTGATGTGGGAGTGAGAAACTTAGTGGTGATGTGGGAGTGAGAAAGTTAGTGGTGATGTGGGAGTGAGAAAGTTAGTGGTGATGTGGGAGTGAGAAAGTTAGTGGTGATGTGGGAGTCAGAAAGTTAGTGGTGATGTGGGAATGAGAAAGTTAGTGATGATGTGTGAGAAAGTTAGTTCAGAAACAGGTCGAACTTAATTGGTCAACGGTGGAGAGTGAAAAATTTAGGTCAAGTGGAACCTCGGTTTTCGTACGCCCTAAAACTATAATTATTCTCTATGAAAGGTATTGTTTGTTAATATTTTTTGGGTGTATGGAACGGATTAATTGGATTTTCATTATTTCTTATGAGAAATATTAACAAAAAAATAAGTTTTATAGAGAATAACTATAATTTTAGGGCGTACGAAAACCGAGGTTCCACTGTTTATTCCCGTTGTTTCACGTTAAATAAATTTTTGTTTATCTCTTGCAAAGGTTTCAGCATATAATGGATAATACATTTTGCTGCCATAATAGTGCCTATTAAGTTTCAGCTTCTGTGTAAATACAAGTAAAACTGTTTCATTTTTTTTTAGAATCGTTTAAATCCGTGTTGAAATTGTAGAATGACTCGTCAGATCGGCTTCAAATTTTCACCAGTGGTGTGCTTTTATTTTCATTCAGTAATTTAAGAATGTTTCTACCAGTTGGCTTCAAAATATTATTGCAGATGTATTCTATGAGAAGGATAATACCCCATGACCCCTAGCTCGACTGGTAGCGCACTCAGGTCACATACTGAGTGTCCATGGTGCTATCCCGGCACTTGTGGAAACATTGGGCTTGTTACCTGATGCCAAGTAGTAAGTAGGTACCAGAGTGTTAATCGACTATTGTGGGTGGCATCCTCGCGGGTGGTAGTATACCTTACATGAGCCCGGGATTCCAAATAAACTGTGTGTGTTTACTTATGTATATGCATGCACTCATATGCATGAGAAATACAGACGCATACACACAAGGATACACGTACATGAACAAGGTACATTCATATATATACAAACATACATATCACAGCAAGTATACATATGCACACACACACACACACACACACACACACACACACACACACACACGACAATGGAGGACAGGAGGGTCCGGGGAGACATGATAACGGCATATAAAATACAGCGAGGAATAGACAAGGTGGACAAAGACAGGATGTTCCACGGAGGGGACACAGAAACAAGAGGTCACACTTGGAAGTTGAAGACTCAGATGAGTCAAAGGGATGTTAGGAAATATTTCTTCAGGCATAGAGTTGTCAGGCAGTGGAATAGCCTAGAAAATGACGTAGTGGAGGCGGAAACCATACATAGTTTTAATACGAGGTTCGATAAAGCTCATGTAGCAGGGATACAGAGGACCCATTAGCAACCAGTGAAGAGGCGGGGCCAGGAGCTAAGAGTCGACCCCTGCAACCACAAATAGGTGAGTACACACACACACACACACACACACACTGCAAGAAGGCGTTTGACACAGTTGAACACAAGAGATTAGTGCAAAAACTGGAGGACCAAGCAGGGATAACAGGGAAGGCACTACAATGGATGAGGAAATACTTGTCAGGAAAACAGCAGCGAGTCATGATACGTGGCGAGGTGTCAGAGTGGGGACCTGTGACCAGCGGGGTCCCACAGGGGTCAGTTCTAGGACCAGTGCTGTTTCTGGTATTTGTGAACGACATGACGCAAGGAATAGACTCCGAAGTGTCCCTGTTTGCAGATGACGTGAAGATGATGAGAAGAATTCATTCGAACGAAGACCAGGCAGAACTACAAAGGGATCTGGACAGGCTGCAGACCTGGTCCAACAATTGGCTCCTGGAGTTCAACTCCACCAAGTGTTAAGTCATGAAGATTGGGAAGGGCAAAGAAGACCGCAGACGGAGTACAGTCTAGGGGGCCAGAGACTACAAACCTTGCTCAAGGAAAAAGATCTTGGGGCGAGTATAACACCAGGCACATCTCCTGAGGCACACATCAACCAAATAACTGCTGCAGCATATGGGCACCTAGCAAACCTCAGAACCTCAGAACACAGTGTACGTTAGGCCCACATTGGAGTATGCGGCACCAGTTTGGAACCCACACCTAGCCAAGCACCTAAAGAAACTAGAGAAAATGTAAAGGTTTGCAACAAGACTAGTCCCAGAGCTAAGAGGTATGTCCTACGAGGAGAAGTTAAGGGAAATCAACCTAACGACACTGGATGACAGGAGAGATAGGAGGGACATGACAACGACATACAAAATACTGAGAGAAATTGATATGGTGGACAAAGACAGGATGTTCCAGAGATGGGACATAGCAACAAGGGGCCACAGTTGAAAATTGAAGACACAAATGAATCACAGGGATGTTTGGAAGTATTTCTTCAGCCACAGAGTAGTCAGTAAGTGGAATAGTTTGGGAAGCGATGTAGTGGAGGCAAGATCCATACATAGCTTTAAGCAGAGGTATGATAAAGCTCACGGTTCAGGGAGAGTGACCTAGTAGCGACCAGTGAAGAGGCGGGCCAGGAGCTTGGACTAGACCCTTGCAACCTCAACTAGGTGAGTACAACTACGTGAGTACACACACACACACACACACACACACACACACACCCACCCACACACACACACACACACACACACACACACACACACACACACACACACACGTACACACACACACACACACATACACACACACACACACACACACACACACACACACACACACACACACACACACACACACACACACACACACACACACACACACACACACACACACACACACACAAATATATATATATATATATATATATATATATATATATATATTTATATATATTTGTATATACGTATATATATATTTTTATTTTTATTTTATTATTCCACTGGCCGATTCCCACCAAGGCAGGGTGGCCCGAAAAAGAAAAACTTTCACCATCATTCACTCCATCACTGTCTTGCCAGAAGGGTGCTGTACACTACAGTTTTTAAACTGCAACATTAACACCCCTCCTTCAGAGTGCAGGCACTGTACTTCCCATCTCCAGGACTCAAGTCCGGCCTGCCGGTTTCCCTGAACCCCTTCATAAATGTTACTTTGCTCACACTCCAACAGCACGTCAAGTATTAAAAACCATTCGTCTCCATTCACTCCTATCAAACACGCTCACGCACGCCTGCTGGAAGTCCAAGCCCCTCGCTCACAAAACCTCCTTTACCCCCTCCCTCCAACCTTTCCTAGGCCGAACCCTACCCCGCCTTCCTTCCACTACAGACTGATACACTCTTGAAGTCATTCTGTTTCGCTCCATTCTCTCTACATGTCCGAACCACCTCAACAACCCTTCCTCAGCCCTCTGGACAACAGTTTTGGTAATCCCGCACCTCCTCCTAACTTCCAAACTACGAATTCTCTGCATTATATTCACACCACACATTGCCCTCAGACATGACATCTCCACTGCCTCCAGCCTTCTCCTCGCTGCAACATTCATCACCCATGCTTCACACCCATATAAGAGTGTTGGTAAAACTATACTCTCATACATTCCCCTCTTTGCCTCCAAGGACAAAGTTCTTTGTCTCCACAGACTCCTAAGTGCACCACTCACCCTTTTCCCCTCATCAATTCTATGATTCACCTCATCTTTCATAGACCCATCCGCTGACACGTCCACTCCCAAATATCTGAATACATTCACCTCCTCCATACTCTCTCCCTCCAATCTGATATCCAATCTTTCATCACCTAATATTTTGGTTATCCTCATAACCTTACTCTTTCCTGTATTCACTTTTAACTTTCTTCTTTTGCACACCCTACCAAATTCATCCACCAATCTCTGCAACTTCTCTTCAGAATCTCCCAAGAGCACAGTGTCATCAGCAAAGAGCAACTGTGACAACTCCCCCTTTATGTGTGATTCATTATCTTTCAACTTTTACTTCTCTTACAACCCCATCTATAAATATATTAAACAACCACGGTGACATCACACATTCTTGTCTAAGGCCTACTTTTACTGGGAAATAATTTCCCTCTTTCCTATGTACTCTAACTTGAGTCTCACTATCCTCGTAAAAACTCTTCACTGCTTTCAGTAACCTACCTCCTACACCATACACCTGCAACATCTGCCACATTGCCCCCCTATCCACCCTGTCATCGCCTTTTCCAACTCCATAAATGCCACAAAGACCTCTTTAGCCTTATCTAAATACTGTTCACTTATATGTTTCACTGTAAACACCTGGTCAACACACCCCCTACCTTTCCTAAAGCCTCCTTGTTCATCTGCTATCCTATTCTCCGTTTACTTTTAATTCTTTCAATAATAACTCTACCATACACTTTACCAGCTATACTCAACAGACTTATCCCCCTATAATTTTTGCACTCTCTTTTGTCCCCGATGCCTTTATACAAAGGAACTATGCATGCTCTCTGCCAATCCCTAGGTACCTTACCCTCTTCCATACATTTATTAAATAATTGCACCAACCACTCCAAAACTATATCCCCACCTGCTTTTAACATTTCTATCTTTATCCCATCAATCCCGGCTGCCTTAGCCCCTTTCATTTTACCTACTGCCTCACGAACTTCCCCCACACTCACAACTGGCTCTTCCTCACTCCTACAAGATGTTATTCCTCCTTGCCTTATGCACGAAATCACAGCTTCCCTATCTTCATGAACATTTAACAATTCCTCAAAATATTCCCACCATCTTCCCAATACCTCTAACTCTCCATTTAATAACTCTCCTCTCCTATTTTTAACTGACAAATCCATTTGTTCTCTAGGCTTCCTTAACTTGTTAATCTCACTCCAAAACTTTTTCTTATTTTCAACAAAATTTGTTGATATCATCTCACCCACTCTCTCATTTGCTCTCTTTTTACATTGCTTCACCACTCTCTTAACCTCTCTCTTTTTCTCCATATACTCTTCCCTCCTTGCATCACTTCTACTTTGTAAAAACTTCTCATATGCTAACTTTTTCTCCCTTACTACTCTCTTTACATCATCATTCCACCAATCGCTCCTCTTCCCCCCTGCACCCACTTTTCTGTAACCACAAGCTTCTGCTGAACACTCTAACACTACATTTTTAAACCTACCCCATACCTCTTCGACCCCATTGCCTATGCTCTCATTAGCCCATCTATCCTCCAATAGCTGTTTATATCTTTCCCTAACTGCCTCCTCTTTTAGTTTATAAACCTTCACCTCTCTCTTCCCTGATCCTTCTATTCTCCTTGTAACCCATCTACCTTTTACTCTCAGTGTAGCTACAACTAGAAAGTGATCTGATATATCTGTGGCCCCTCTATAAACATGTACATCCTGAAGTCTACTCAACAGTCTTTTATCTACCAATACATAATCCAACAAACTACTGTCATTTCGCGCTACATCATATCTTGTATACTTATTTATGTATTACCTATAACTAAACCCCTTTCTATACAAAGTTCAATCAAAGGGCTCCCAATATCATTTACACCTGGCACCCCAAACTTACCTACCACACCCTCTCTAAAAGTTTCTCCTGCTTTAGCATTCAGGTCCCCTACCACAATTACTCTCTCACTTGGTTCAAAGGCTCCTATACATTCACTTAACATCTCCCAAAATCTCTCTCTCTCCTCTGCATTCCTCTCTTCCCCAGGTGCATACACGCTTATTATGACCCACTTCTCGCATCCAACCTTTACTTTAATCCACATAATTCTTGCATTTACACATTCATATTCTCTTTTCTCCTTCCATAACTGATCATTCAACATTACTGCTACCCCTTCCTTTGCTCTAACTCTCTTAGATACTCCAGATTTAATCCCATTTATTTCCCCCTACCGAAACTCCCCTACCCCCTTCAGCTTTGTTTCGCTTAGGGCCAGGACATCCAACTTCTTTTCATTCATAACATCAGCAATCATCTGTTTCTTGTCATATATATATATATATATATATATATATATATATATATATATATATATATATATATATATATATATATATATATATATATATATATATATATATATATATATATATTTATATATATATATATATATATATATATATATATATATATATATATATATATATATATATATATATATATATATATATATATATATATATATATATATATATATATATATATATATTCTTACACGTGTTCACATATTTGGGAGTTGATCTGTCAGCTGTCAGCGGATGGCTTTATGAAGGGCGAGTTGAACCACTGCACTAATGTATCTGTGGAGACAAAAAAAAATTATCCTTAGAGGCAAAGGGATTGTAGAAGAAAGTAGTGGTACCAAAACTCTTATATGGGTGTGAAGCATGGGTCGTGAAGGCTGCAGCGAGGAGGAGGCTGATGGCAGTGGAGATGACGTTAATAAGGGCAATGTGTGGTGACATATTATGCAGAGAATTCATAGTTTGGAAATTAGGAGGATGTGCGCGATTACCAAAATTATTATCCAGTAGGATGAGGAGGGGTTGTTGAGATTGTTAGCTCATGTAGAGAGGATGGATCGAAATAGAAGGACTTCGAGAGTATATAAATATTGTAGTGGAGGGAAGGCGGGTTAGGGGGTCAGGCTAGGAAATGTTGGAGGGAGGGGGTAAAGGTTTTATGTGCGAGGGGCTTGGGCTTCCAGCAAGCATGCGTGAGCGTGTTAGATAGGAGAGAATAGAGACAAATGGTTTTTTAGGACTTAAGGTGCTGTTGGAGTGTAAGAAAGGTAATATTTATGAAGGGATTCGGGGAAACCGGCTGACTGGACTTGAGTCCTGGAGATGGGAAGCACAGTGCCTGCACTCTGAAGGAGGGGTGTTAATGTTGCAGTTTTATAACTGTAGTATAAAGCAGCCCTCTGGAAAGAAAGTGATGGAGTGAATGATGATGAAAGTTTTTCATTTTCGGACCACCCTGAATTGGTGGGAGACGACCTATGTGTTAATTAAAAATGATAATAATGTATCCAGAGATACATAAAGAAAAAAATGTCACTTAAATATATCTAATGAATTATTCCCATCCAAAATTAAGTCTGAATTCTAAACAATGTGAGGACTTTATGAGGTCTCTAGAAGTCATGTTAAACAAATCTAGGTGAAAGATTATGTTTAATGTTAAAATACTAGAAGTTAATACAAATTAGTCTTCTCCCATCTCCTGTTACTCTCTCACTCACTCTCTCTCTCTCTCCCTCGATGCTTTAAAATTAAAAATAGCTCGGGCAATCAGTGATGTGTTTGCCTGGCAAGCAAGAAGAGAACGCAAATAAAAACATGTTATCGAACCCTGATAGGTGCAACCTGCCTGATGCAGACACTCATGTATGTACTTCTAGCTAAAATATTTTTGCTTATCTACGATTTCCTTCCATAAAGCAGGATTGTTTAATTAAGGAAGAATATATTCACCATCAGTTGCTTATTTACATGAAGTATGATATTCCCCAGGATATTATTCACAACAGTCGACTAACATTCACCTACTTGTGTAATGGTAAGTGAAAAGGAGGAAGCAGGAGCAAGAAGGCTGGATATCCACCTCGCCCAGCCTGGTGACAGAACCTTGGTTCTCTCTGTTGTGAATTAAACTGCTAGTGAACTGCTAGTTGGCTATGATTTCGTTGTCACCTCAAGAGTGGTGAGAGAAGTGAACCTCGTATCTCGTACTTGCTGCCTAAACACAGCCTCGCAGTCTGCTTGCTCTCGCAGCTTTACTACCCAATGACTACCAACTGATTTGGTTACAAATGTATCGCATTTCAGGACATTTCGTCACTGGGGACGGCCAGGCTCCTGCCATCCCGGCTACAATTGCTACTTTTTCTTAAAATGCTCCTCAACTCTTCATTCACCAAAATTTTTTAACATATTTTTTTGGCTGAAGTAACTTTTATTTTGCAGATTTCACGAAACTACAAATGAATAAGTCAGGCCTTTTAATGAGATCGTAGAAGTACTGTCACAATAACTAGGTAGAAATCAATTAAAATTACGCGAAATTTGTACATTCCATTGAAGTCATGTTGGCTAAGTTAAAGCTAAATGATACCACGTTATTTTTGGCCAGGATTGGTGAGATTTCTAAATTAGTTTTCTACGAAATCCTAAATATGATTTCCATGTTAATTAAAATTGTATCTAACTGTGCCCTCGAGAAAATAGCTATACATGAACAGATCCACAGACATAGACTCACAGATTAGACACAGGGACTCCAGCAAGCACATATTTAAACCCAGGGCAGTCAGGAAACCCAGGATGGTTAGCAAACTAAGCATGGTTAGCAAACCCAGGATGGTTAGCAAACTCAGGATGGTTAGCAAACTCAGGATGGTTAGCAAACCTAGGATGGTTAGCAAACTAAGGATGGTCAGCAAACCAAGGATGGTTAGCAAACCCAAGATGGTCAGCAAACCCAGGATGGTTAGCATACTCAGGATGGTTAGCAAACTCAGGATGGTTAGCAAACTAAGGATGGTTAGCAAACTAAGGATGGTTAGCAAACTCAGGATGGTTAGCAAACTCAGGATGGTTAGCAAACTCAGAATGGTTAGCAAACCCAGGATGGTTAGCAAACCCAGGATGGTTAGCAAACCCAGGATGATAGCACACTCAGGATGGTTAGCAAACTCAGGATGGTTAGCAAACTCAGGATGGTTAGCATACTCAGGATGGTTAGCAAACTCAGGATGGTAAGGATGGTCAGCAAACCCAGGATGGTGAGCAAACCCAGGATGGTTAGCAAAGCTAGGATAGTTAGCAAACCCAGGATGGTCAGCAAACACAGGATGGTCAGCAAACCCAGGATGGTTAGCAAACTCAGGATGGTTAGCAAACTCAGGATGGTTAGCAAACTCAGGATGGATAGCAAACTCAGGATGGTTAGCAAACTAAGGATGGTTAGCAAACTAAGGATGGTTAGCAAACTAAGGATGGTTTGCAAACTCAGGATGATTAGCAAACTAAGGATGGTTAGCAAACTCAGGATGGTTAGCAAACTCAGGATGGTTTGCAAACTCAGGATGGTTAGCAAACACAGGATGGTTAGCAAATTCAGGATGGTTAGCAAACTCAGGATGGTTGGCAAACTCAGCATGGTTAGCAAACTAAGGATGGTAAGGATGGTCAGCAAACCCAGGATGGTTAGCAAACCCAGGATGGTTACCAAAGCCAGGATGGTTAGCAAACCCAGGAAGGTCAGCAAACCCAGGATGGTTAGCAAACTCAGGATAGTTAGCAAACTCAGGATGGTTAGCAAACTCAGGATGGTTAGCAAACTCAGGATGGTTAGCAAACTAAGGATGGTTAGCAAACTAAGGATGGTTAGCAAACTCAGGATGGTTAGCAAACTCAGGATGGTTAGCAAACTCAGCATGGTTAGCAAACTAAGGATAGTTAGCAAACTCAGGATGGTTAGCAAACTAAGGATGGTTAGCAAACTCAGGATAGTTAGCAAACTCAGGATGGTTAGCATACTCAGGATGGTTAGCAAACTCAGGATGGTTAGCAAACTAAGGATGGTTAGCAAACTAAGGATGGTTAGCAAACTCAGGATGGTTAGCAAACTCAGGATGGTTAGCAAACTCAGAATGGTTAGCAAACCCAGGATGGTTAGCAAACCCAGGATGTTTAGCAAACCCAGGATGATAGCACACTCAGGATGGTTAGCAAACTCAGGATGGTTAGCAAACTCAGGATGGTTAGCATACTCAGGATGGTTAGCAAACTCAGGATGGTTAGCAAACTCAGGATGGTTAGCAAACTAAGGATGGTTAGCAAACTAAGGATGGTTAGCAAACTCAGGATGGTTAGCAAACTCAGGATGGTTAGCAAACTCAGAATGGTTAGCAAACCCAGGATGGTTAGCAAACCCAGGACGTTTAGCAAACCCAGGATGATAGCACACTCAGGATGGTTAGCAAACTCAGGATGGTTAGAAAACTCAGGATGGTTAGCATACTCAGGATGGTTAGCAAACTCAGGATGGTAAGGATGGTCAGCAAACCCAGGATGGTCAGCAAACCCAGGATGGCTAGCAAAGCTAGGATAGTTAGCAAACCCAGGATGGTCAGCAAACACAGGATGGTCAGCAAACCCAGGATGGTTAGCAAACTCAGGATGGTTAGCAAACTCAGGATAGTTAGCAAACTCAGGATGGATAGCAAACTCAGGATGGTTAGCAAACTAAGGATGGTTTGCAAACTCAGGATGATTAGCAAACTAAGGATGGTTAGCAAACTCAGGATGGTTAGCAAACTCAGGATGGTTAGCAAACTCAGGATGGTTAGCAAACACAGGATGGTTAGCAAATTCAGGATGGTTAGCAAACTCAGGATGGTTGGCAAACTCAGCATGGTTAGCAAACTAAGGATGGTAAGGATGGTCAGCAAACCCAGGATGGTTAGCAAACCCAGGATGGTTACCAAAGCCAGGATGGTTAGCAAACCCAGGAAGGTCAGCAAACCCAGGATGGTTAGCAAACTCAGGATAGTTAGCAAACTCAGGATGGTTAGCAAACTCAGGATGGTTAGCAAACTCAGGATGGTTAGCAAACTAAGGATGGTTAGCAAACTAAGGATGGTTAGCAAACTCAGGATGGTTAGCAAACTCAGGATGGTTAGCAAACTCAGCATGGTTAGCAAACTAAGGATAGTTAGCAAACTCAGGATGGTTAGCAAACTAAGGATGGTTAGGAAACTCAGGATGGTTAGCAAACTCAGGATGGTTAGCAAATTCAGGATGGTTAGCAAACTAAGGATGGTTAGCAAACTCAGGATGTTTAGCAAACTAAGGATGGTTATCAAACTCAGGATGGTTAGCAAACTCAGGATGGTTAGCAAATTCAGGATGGTTAGCAAACAAAGGATGATTAGCAAACTCAGGATGGTTAGCAAACTAAGGATGGTTAGCAAACACAGGATGGTTAGCAAACTAAGGATGGTTAGCAAACCCAGGATGGTTAGCAAGCTAAGGATGGCTAGCAAATCCAGGATGGTTAGCAAACTAAGGATGATCAGCAAACCCAAGATGGCTAGCAAACTAAGGATGGTCAGCAAACCCAGGATGGTTAGCAAACTAAGGATGGTTAGAAAAACCAGGATGGTCAGCGAACCCAGGATGGTTAGCAAACCGAGGATGATTAGCAAACTAAGGATGGTTAGCAAACCCAGGACGATTAGCAAACTAAGGATGGTCAGCAAACCCAGGATGGTTAGCAAACTAAGGATGGTTAACAAACCCAGGATGGTTAGCGAACCCAGGATGGTTAGAAAACCAAGGATGGTTAGCAAACTAAGGATGGTTAGCAAACCCAGGATGGTTAGCAAACCCAGGATGGTTAGCAAACCCTGGATGATTAGCAAACTAAGGATGGTTAGCAAACCCTGGATGGTTAGCAAACTAAGGATGGTTAGCAAACATAGGATGGTTAGCAAACTAAGGATGGTCAGCAAACCCAGGATGGTTAGCAAACTAAGGATGGTTAGCAAACCCAGGATAGTTAGCGAACCCAGGATGGTTAGCAAACGCAGTATGGTTAGCAAACTAAGGATGGTTAGCAAACTAAGGACGGTTAGCAAAGCCAGGATGCTTAGCAAACCCAGGATGGTGAGCAAACTAAGCATGGTTAGCAAACCTAGGATGATTAGCAAACCCAGGATGGTTAGCAAACCTAGGATCGTTAGCAAACCCAGAATGATTAGCAAACCCAGGATGATTAGTAAACCCAGGATGGTTAGCAAACCCATGATGGTTAGCAAACCCAGGATGGTTAGCAAACCTAGGATGGTTAGCAAACCTAGGATGGTTAGCAAACCCAGGATGGTTAGCAAACCCAGGATGGTTAGCAAACCCAGGATGGTTAGCAAACCCAGGATGGTTAGCAAACCTAGGATGGTTAGCAAACCTAGGATGGTTAGCAAACCCAGGATGGTTAGCAAACCCAGGATGGTTAGCAAACCCAGGATGGTTAGCAAACCTAGGATGGTTAGCAAACCCAGGATGGTTAGCAAACCCAGGATGGTTAGCAAACCCAGGATGATAGCACGCTCAGGATGGTTAGCAAACTCAGGATGGTTAGCAAACTCAGGATGGTTAGCATACTCAGGATGGTTAGCAAACTCAGGATGGTAAGGATGGTCAGCAAACCCAGGATGGTGAGCAAACCCAGGATGGTTAGCAAAGCTAGGATAGTTAGCAAACCCAGGATGGTCAGCAAACACAGGATGGTCAGCAAACCCAGGATGGTTAGCAAACTCAGGATGGTTAGCAAACTCAGGATGGTTAGCAAACTCAGGATGGATAGCAAACTCAGGATGGTTAGCAAACTAAGGATGGTTAGCAAACTAAGGATGGTTAGCAAACTAAGGATGGTTTGCAAACTCAGGATGATTAGCAAACTAAGGATGGTTAGCAAACTCAGGATGGTTAGCAAACTCAGGATGGTTTGCAAACTGAGGATGGTTAGCAAACGCAGGATGGTTAGTAAATTCAGGATGGTTAGCAAACTCAGGATGGTTGGCAAACTCAGCATGGTTAGCAAACTAAGGATGGTAAGGATGGTCAGCAAACCCAGGATGGTTAGCAAACCCAGGATGGCTACCAAAGCCAGGATGGTTAGCAAACCCAGGAAGGTCAGCAAGCCCAGGATGGTTAGCAAACTCAGGATAGTTAGCAAACTCAGGATGGTTAGCAAACTAAGGATGGTTAGCAAACTCAGGATGGTTAGCAAACTAAGGATGGTTAGCAAACTAAGGATGGTTAGCAAACTCAGGATGGTTAGCAAACTCAGGATGGTTAGCAAACTCAGCATGGTTAGCAAACTAAGGATAGTTAGCAAACTCAGGATGGTTAGCAAACTAAGGATGGTTAGCAAACTCAGGATGGTTAGCAAACTCAGGATGGTTAGCATACTCAGGATGGTTAGCAAACTCAGGATGGTTAGCAAACTAAGGATGGTTAGCAAACTAAGGATGGTTAGCAAACTCAGGATGGTTAGCAAACTCAGGATGGTTAGCAAACTCAGAATGGTTAGCAAACCCAGGATGGTTAGCAAACCCAGGATGTTTAGCAAACCCAGGATGATAGCACACTCAGGATGGTTAGCAAACTCAGGATGGTTAGCAAACTCAGGATGGTTAGCATACTCAGGATGGTTAGCAAACTCAGGATGGTAAGGATGGTCAGCAAACCCAGGATGGTCAGCAAACCCAGGATGGTTAGCAAAGCTAGGATAGTTAGCAAACCCAGGATGGTCAGCAAACACAGGATGGTCAGCAAACCCAGGATGGTTAGCAAACTCAGGATGGTTAGCAAACTCAGGATAGTTAGCAAACTCAGGATGGATAGCAAACTCAGGATGGTTAGCAAACTAAGGATGGTTTGTAAACTCAGGATGATTAGCAAACTAAGGATGGTTAGCAAACTCAGGATGGTTAGCAAACTCAGGATGGTTAGCAAACTCAGGATGGTTAGCAAAGACAGGATGGTTAGCAAATTCAGGATGGTAGCAAACTCAGGATGGTTGGCAAACTCAGCATGGTTAGCAAACTAAGGATGGTAAGGATGGTCAGCAAACCCTGGATGGTTAGCAAACCCAGGATGGTTACCAAAGCCAGGATGGTTAGCAAACCCAGGAAGGTCAGCAAACCCAGGATGGTTAGCAAACTCAGGATAGTTAGCAAACTCAGGATGGTTAGCAAACTCAGGATGGTTAGCAAACTCAGGATGGTTAGCAAACTAAGGATGGTTAGCAAACTAAGGATGGTTAGCAAACTCAGGATGATTAGCAAACTCAGGATGGTTAGCAAACTCAGCATGGTTAGCAAACTAAGGATAGTTAGCAAACTCAGGATGGTTAGCAAACTAAGGATGGTTAGCAAACTCAGGATGGTTAGCAAACTCAGGATGGTTAGCAAATTCAGGATGGTTAGCAAACTAAGGATGGTTAGCAAACTCAGGATGTTTAGCAAACTAAGGATGGTTAGCAAACACAGGATGGTTAGCAAACTAAGGATGGTTAGCAAACCCAGGAAGGTCAGCAAACCCAGGATGGTTAGCAAACTCAGTATAGTTAGCAAACTCAGGATGGTTAGCAAATTCAGGATGGTTAGCAAACAAAGGATGATTAGCAAACTCAGGATGGTTAGCAAACTAAGGATGGTTAGCAAACACAGGATGGTTAGCAAACTAAGGATGGTTAGCAAACCCAGGATGGTTAGCAAGCTAAGGATGGCTAGCAAATCCAGGATGGTTAGCAAACTAAGGATGATCAGCAAACCCAAGATGGCTAGCAAACTAAGGATGGTCAGCAAACCCAGGATGGTTAGCAAACTAAGGATGGTTAACAAACCCAGGATGGTCAGCGAACCCAGGATGGTTAGCAAACCGAGGATGATTAGCAAACTAAGGATGGTTAGCAAACCCAGGACGATTAGCAAACTAAGGATGGTCAGCAAACCCAGGATGGTTAGCAAACTAAGGACGGTTAACAAACCCAGGATGGTTAGCGAACCCAGGATGGTTAGAAAACCCAGGATGGTTAGCAAACTAAGGATGGTTAGCAAACCCCGGATGGTTAGCAAACCCAGG
>NC_091316.1:40767146-40864646 GCF_038502225.1 Cherax quadricarinatus | reverse complement strand
ACACACACACACACACACACACACACACACATACACACACACACACACACACACACATACACACATACACACAGGGAGATTGACTGGGAAAACCTGGAGCCATATGGGGGTCCCAGAAAATGGAGAGCCAAGATGTTGGATGTGGTGCTGGAAAACCTCATGCACCAACATGTTAAGGACACTACCAGAGTGAGATGGGAGGATGAACCAGCAAGATTGGACTTTGTGTTCACCCTGGGCAGTTCAGACATTGAGGACATTGAGGCATGGACATGATTGGAGAAAGAGACTACATTGTAGGTACAATTCAGTCCGGAGAACATAACGTAGTCATTGGAGTGATGTATAACCCACCACAGAACTGCAGGAGGCCAAGAGAGGAGTACGAAGAAAACAACAGGGTGATGGTGGACACACTGGCTGAGGTGGCAAGAAGAGCTCACTCGAGCAGAGCAAAGTTACTGGTAATGGGCGATTTCAACCACAGGGAGATCGACTGGGAAAACCTGGAGCCACATGGGGGTCCCGAAACATGGAGAGCCAAGATTATGGATGTGGTACTTGAAAACCTCATGCATCAACATGTCAGGGACACAACCAGAGAGAGAGGGGAGGATGAGCCAGCAAGACTGGATCTTGTGTTCACCCTGAGCAGTTCAGACATTGAGGACATCACTTACGAGAGGCCCCTTGGAGCTAGCGATCACGTGGTTCTGAGTTTTGATTATATAGTAGAGTTACAAGTGGAGAAGGTAACAGGAACTGAAGGGGACAGGCCAAACTATAAAAGGGGGGACTACACAGGTATGAGAAACTTCCTGCAGGAGGTTCAGTGGGACAGAGAAATGGTAGGAAAATCAGTAAACGAGATGATGGAATATGTGGCAACAAAGTGCAAGGAGGCAGAGGAAAGTTTTGTTCCCAAGGGAAACAGAAATAATAGGAAGACCAAAACGAGTCCTTGGTTTACCCGAAGGTGTAGGGAGGCAAAAACTAAGTGCAACTGAGAATGGAAAAGGTACAGGAGGCATAGGACCCAGGAAAACAAGGAGATTAGTAGAAGAGCCAGAAACGAGTATGCACAGATAAGGAGGGAGGCCCAGCGACAGTATGAAAACGACATAGCATCGAAAGTCAAATCTGACCCGAAACTGCTGTATATCCACATTAGGAGGAAGACAACAGTCAAGGACCAGGTGATAAGGCTGAGGAAAGAAGGTGGAGAACTCACAAGAAACGACCAAGAGGTATGTGAGGAGCTCAACACGAGATTTAAGGAAGTATTTACAGTTGAGACAGGAAGGACTCTGGGGGGACAGACCAGATGGGGATACCAGCAAGGAATACACCAACAAGTGTTGGACGACATACATACAGATGAGAAGGAGGTGAAGAAACTGCTAAGGGATATCGATACCTCAAAGGCAGTGGGACCGGACAACATCTCCCCGTGGGTCCTTAGAGAGGGAGCAGATATGTTGTGCGTGCCACTTACCACAATCTTCAACACGTCCCTGGAAACTGGGCAACTACCTGAGGTATGGAAGACGGCAAATGTAGTTCCCATTTTTAAAAAAGGAGACAGAAAAGAGGCACTAAACTATAGACCTGTGTCATTGACGTGTATAGTATGCAAAATTATGGAGAAGATTATCAGGAGGAGAGTGGTGGAGCACCTGGAACGGAACAAGAGTATAAATGCCAACCAGCACGGATTCACGGAAGGCAAATCCTGTGTCACAAACCTTCTGGAGTTTTATGATAAAATAATAGAAGTAAGACACGAGAGAGAGGGGTGGGTTGATTGCATCTTCTTGGACTGCAAGAAGGCCTTTGACACAGTTCCTCACAAGAGATTAGTGCAGAAGCTAGAGCATCAGGCGCATATAACAGGAAGGGCACTGCAATGGATCAGAGAATACCTGACAGGGAGGCAACAACGAGTCATTGTACGTAATGATGTATCACAGTGGGCACCTGTGACGAGCGGGGTCCCACAGGGGTCGGTCCTAGGACCAGTGCTATTTTTGGTATATGTGAACGACATGATGGAAGGGTTAGACTCAGAAGTGTCTCTGTTTGCAGATGATGTGAAGTTAATGAGGAGAGTTAAATCTGATGAGGACCAGGCAGGACTTCAAAGAGACCTGGACAGACTGGACACCTGGTCCAGCAAATGGCTTCTCGAGTTTAATCCTGCCAAATGCAAAGTCTTGAAGATAGGGGAAGGGCACAGAAGACCACAAACAGAGTATAGGCTAGGTGGCCAAAGACTGCAAACCTCACTCAAGGAGAAAGATCTTGGGGTGAGTATAACACCGAGCATGTCTCCGGAAGCACACATCAATCAGATAACTGCTGCAGCATATGGGCGCCTGGCAAACCTGAGAACAGCATTCCGATACCTTAGTAAGGAATCGTTCAAGACACTGTACACCGTGTATGTCAGGCCCATACTGGAGTATGCAACACCTGTTTGGAACCCGCACTTGATAAAGAACGTCAAGAAACTAGAGAAAGTACAAAGGTTTGCCACAAGGTTAGTTCCAGAGCTAAGGGGAATGTCCTATGAAGAAAGATTAAGGGAAATCGGCCTGACGACACTGGAGGACAGGAGGGTCAGGGGAGACATGATAACGACATATAAAATACTGCGTGGAATAGACAAGGTGGACAAAGACAGGATGTTCCAGGGAGGGGACACAGAAACAAGAGGCCACAATTGGAAGTTGAAGACACAAATGAGTCAGAGAGATATTAGGAAGTATTTCTTCAGTCATAGAGTTGTAAGGCAGTGGAATAGCCTTGAAAATGACGTAGTGGAGGCAGGAACCATACACAGTTTTAAGACGAGGTTTGATAAAGCTCATGGAGCGGGGAGAGAGTGGGCCCAGTAGCAACCGGTGAAGAGGCGGGGCCAGGAGCTAAGACTCGACCCCTGCAACCACAAATAGGTGAGTACAAATAGGTGAGCACACACACACTAAAAAAAATGGTTGAGACTCGCAGGAATCAAGGATCAGATGACAACGGTACTGGTAGGGAGGAATGGACGGAGGAGCAGTGGAAAAGGATGGAGCAAGAATGGGAGAGAAAATTAGGAGAGCTTTCTGAAAATATGGAGAAAGAGCTCTCTGTGAAATGGGAAAAGAGGTTGGAGAAGGAGAAAATGAATTGGAAGGCACAAGTCGAAACTGCAGTAGCCATGGTAAAGGTCCTAGAATTTGAGGTAAACAGGCTGAAGCAAGTCTCAGGGGCAGTGACCAGAGAAGACACAGCATACGAAGCTGAGAGGCGGAACAGGAAGGAAGGAGATATGAATTATGCTAAGGTCATATGAGTCTGCAAACAGGGCCAAGGAGTGAAAGGGAAGAGCTGCTGGGTGCAGATGGAGAGGGAGATAGGTCGAATGCTGAGACACAACCATGCTACCAAGAGCCACTGGAAAAAAAAGAAGAAAATGACCCCATACAGACAGGAACCAGAGTCACTGAGAGAAAGGCAATGGGAGGAGGAAAGGGCAAAATCAGTGTTTATCCATGGGCTTCGGGAGAGAGAGAAAAGGACACACACTGAAAGACGGCAGGAAGAAAGGAAAGAGATTGAGAAAATCATCACGGAAATAGGGGGAGAAGACATGGACGAGATTGTAAATTTTCAGAGAATAGAGGGGTACTTGAAGGGGAGAAACCGACCGATCAAGCTGATTCTCAGGACAGAAACAGTGCAGAACAGGATCCTCCAAGAGAAACCACGGTTGAAAAACTCGGAGGAGTACAAGAAGGTGTTCCTAGACAGAGACACAACACAAACAGAGCGACAGCAGCTGAGGGAGAGGACAAAAAAACGAAAGGAGCTAGGAAAGGAGACAAGGATGGAACCAGCAGAGGTCAGTCAGAGCAGAACAGAGCAGCAAGGGCAAGCACACACACAACTACCCACAGAACCCCACAACCTATCACACCATCCCAACACACAATACAATCCATACCCACAGCTTCCACCCAACCCCCAACCATAGAATCCCACAGTATGCTACCAGGTCTCCCACCCCTACAGGCCCCCCCAAACCAGTGTTGGAAAAGAAACTGAAGGTATGGTACACAAACGCTGATGGAATAACAAACAAGTTGGAGGAGTGGCACGAAAGAGTCAAAGAGGAATCACCGGACATCATAGTGCTCACAGAAACAAAGCTTACAGTTATGATAACAGATGCCATCTTTCCAACGGGATACCAGATCCTGAGGAAAGACAGAAGGAACAGGGGGGTGGAGGAGTGGCACTGCTGATCAAACACCAATGGAATTTTGACGAGCTGGAGAAAGGAGACAGCGGAGAAGAAAGTGATTACATAGCGGGTACGCTTCACACTGGAGGTCCCAAGGTGGTAATTGCAGTGATGTATAACCCACCACAGAACAGCAGGAGGCCAGGGCAAGAGTATGACGAGAGCAATAGAGCGATGGTTGACACACTGGCTGCAGTGGCCAGAAGAGCTCATGCATGCAGGGCAAAGCTCCTGATCATGGGTGACTTTAACCACAAGGAGATCGAATGGGAGAACTTGGAGCCACATGGGGGCCAAGATACATGGAGGGCTAAGATGATGGAGGTGGTACTGGAAAACTTCATGTACCAACAGGTAAGGGACACTACAAGAGAGAGAGGAGAGGATGAACCAGCAAGACTGGACTTAGTATTCACCTTGAGTGGTGCAGATATTGAGGACATCACATATGAAAGACCCCTTGGGGTCAGCGATCATGTGGTTTTGAGCTTCGAATACACAGTAGAGCTACAAGTGGAGGGGGAAGCAGGAAGGCCAGGACGAATGAAGCCAAACTACAAGAAAGGGGACTACAAGGGAATGAGGAACTTCCTGAACGGGGTTCAGTGGGACAAAGAACTCGCAGGGAAGCCAGTTAATGAGATGATGGAATATGTAGCAACAATGTGCAAGGAGGCTGAGGAGAGGTTTGTACCCGAAGGAAACAGGAATAATGAAAAAGCCAGGATGAGCCCATGGTTCACCCAAAGGCGCAGGGAGGCAAAAACCAAGTGTGCTAGGGAATGGAAGAAATATAGAAGGCAAAGGGCCCAGGAGAATAAGGAGAGCAGTCATAGAGCCAGAAATGAATATGCACAGACGACAATATGAAAACCACACAGCAGCGAAAACCAAATATGACCCGAAGCTGTTATACAGCCACATCAGGAGGAAAACAACAGTCAAGGACCAGGTAATCAGGCTAAGGAAGGAGGAGAGACAACAAGAAATGACCGTGAAGTATGTGAGGAACTCAACAAGAGATTCAAAGAAGTGTTCACAGAGGAGACAGAAGGGACTACAGAAAGACGGGGAGGTGGGGCACACCACCAGGTGCTGGACACAGTACACACAACCGAGGAAGAAGAGAAGAGGCTTCTGAGTGAGCTAGATACGTCAAAGGCAATGGGGCTAGATAACATCTCTCCATGGGTCCTGAGAGAGGGAGCAGAGGCGCTATGTGTACCCCTAACAACAATATTCAATACATATATAGAAACAGGGAGATTGCCTGAGGCATGGAAGACAGCAAATGTAGTCCCAATCTTTAAAAAAGGAGACAGACATGAAGCACTAAACTACAGACCAGTGTCAGTGATATGTATAGTATGCAAAGTCATGGAGAAGATTGTCAGAAGAGTGGTGGAACACCTAGAAAGGAATGATCTCATCAACAGCAGCCAACATGGTTTCAGGGACGGGAAATCCTGTGTCAAAAACCTACTGGAGTTCTATGACATGGTGACAGCAGTAAGACAAGAGAAAGAGAGGTGGGTGGATGGCATATTCTTGGACTGCAAGAAGGCGTTTGACACAGTACAACACAAGAGATTAGTGCAAAAACTGGAGGACCAAACAGGGATAACAGGGAAGGCACTACAATGGACCAGGGAATACTTGTCAGGAAGACAGCAGCGAGTCATGGTACGTGGCGAGGTGTCAGAGTGGGCACCTGTGACCAGCGAGGTCCCACAGGGGTCAGACCTAGGACCAGTGCTGTTTCTGGTATTTGTGAACGACATGACGGAAGTTATAGACTCTGAGGTGTCCCTGTTTGCAGATGACGTGAAGTTGATGAGAAGAATTCACTCGATCGAAGACCAGGCAGAACTACAAAGGGATCTGGACAGGCTGTAGACCTGGTCCAGCAATTGGCTCCTGGAGTTCAATCCCATCAAGTGCAAAGTCATGAAGATTGGGGAAGGGCAAAGAAGACCGCAGACGGAGTACAGTCTAGGGGGCCAGAGACTACAAACCTCACTCAAGGAAAAAGATCTTGGGGTGAGTATAACACCAGGCACATCTCCTGAAGCGCACATCAATCAAATAACTGCTGCAGCATATGGGCGCCTAGCAAACCTCAGAACAGCATTCCGACATCTTAATAAGGAATCGTTCAGGACCCTGTACACCGTGTTCGTTAGGCCCATATTGGAGTATGCGGCACCAGTTTGGAACCCACACCTAGCCAAGCACGTAAAGAAACTAGAGAAAGTGCAAAGGTTTGCAACAAGACTAGTCCCAGAGCTAAGAGGTATGTCCTACGAGGAGAGGTTAAGGGAAATCAACCTGACGACACTGGAGGACAGAAGAGATAGGGGGGACATGATAACGACATACAGAATACTGAGAGGAATTGACAAGGTGGACAAAGACAGGATGTTCCAGAGATTGGACACAGTAACAAGGGGACACAGTTGGAAGCTGAAGACACAGATGAATCACAGGGATGTTAGGAAGTATTTCTTCAGCCACAGAGTAGTCAGTAAGTGGAATAGTTTGGGAATAGATGTAGTGGAGGCAGGATCCATACATAGCTTTAAGCAGAGGTATGATAAAGCTCACGGTTCAGGGAGAGTGACCTAGTAGCGATCAGTGAAGAGGCGGGGCCAGGAGCTCGGACTCGACCCCCGCAACCTCAACTAGGTGAGTACAACTGGGTGAGTACACACACACACACACACACACACACACACACACACACACACACACACACACACACACACACACACACACACACACACACACACACACTCTTACACACTCACACACGCACAATAGATTTAAAGAAGTGTTCACAGAGGAGACAGAAGGGGCTCCAGAAAGACGGTGAGGTGGGGCACACCACCAGATGCTGGACACAGTGCACACAACCTAGGAAGAAGTGAAGAGGCTTCTGAGTGAGCTAGATACCTCAAAGGCAATGGGGCCGGATAACATCTCTCCATGTGTATTGAGAGAGGGAGCAGAGGCGCTATGTGTACCCCTATCAACAATATACAATACATCTATCGAGACAAGGAGATTTCCTGAGGCATGGAAGGCAGCAAATGTAGTCCCAGTCTTTAGAAAAGGAGACATGAAGCATTAAACTACAGACCAGTGTCACTGACATGTAAAGTATGCAAAATCATGGTGAAGATTATCAGGAGAAGAATGGTGGAACACCTAGAAAGGAATGATCTCAACAGCAGAAAACATGATTTCAGGGACGGGAAATCCTGTGTCACAAACCTACTGGAGTTCTATGACATGGTGACAGCAGTAAGACAAGAGAGAGAGGGATGGCTGGATTGCATTTTCATGGACTGCAAGAAGGCGTTTGACACAGTTCCACACAAGACATTAGTGCAAAAACTGGAGGACCAAACAGGGATAACAGGGAAGCCTATACAATGGATCAGGGAATACTTGTCAGGAAGACAACAGCGAGTCATGGTACGTGGAAAGGTGCCAGAGTGGGCACCTGTGACCAGCGGGGTCCCACAGGGGTCATTCCTAGGACTAGTGCTGTTTCTGGTATTTGTGAACGACATGACGGAAGGAATAGACTCCAAAGTGTCCCTGTTTGCAGATGACGTGAAGATGATGAGAAGAATTCATTCGATCGAAGACCAGGAAGAAATACAAAGGGATCTGGACAGGCTGCAGACCTGGTCCAGTAATTGGTTCCTGGAGTTCAACCCCTCCAAGTGTAAATCATGAAGATTGGGGAAGGGCAAAGAAGACCGCAGACGGAGTTCAGTCTAGGGGGCCAGAGACTACAAACCTCACTCAAGGAAAAAGATCTTGGGGTGAGTATAACACCAGGCACATCTCCTGAAGCGCACATCAACCAAATAACTGCTGAAGCATATGGGCATCTGGCAAACCTCAGAACAGCATTCCGACATCTTAATAAGGAATCGTTCAGGACCCTGTACACCGTGTACGTTAGGCCCATATTGGAGTATGCGGCACCAGTCTGGAACCCACACCTAGCCAAGCATGTAAAGAAACTAGAGAAAGTGCAAAGGTTTGCAACAAGACTAGTTCCAGAGCTAAGAGGTTAAGGGAAATCAACCTGACGACACTGGTGGACTGGAGTGATGGGGGGACATGATAACGACATACAAAATTCTGAGAGGAATTGACAAGGTGGACAAAGACAGGATGTTCCAGAGATGGGACACAGCAACAAGGGGACACAGTTGGAAGGTGAAGACACAGATGAATAACAGGGATATTAGGAAGTATTTCTTCAGCCACAGAGTAGTCAGCAAGTGGAATAGTTTGGGAAGCGATGTAGTGGAGGCAGGATCCATACATAGCTTTAAGCAGAGGTATGATAAAGCTCACGGTTCAGGGAGAGTGACCTAGTAGCGACCAGTGAAGAGGCGGGGCCAGGAGCTCGGACTCGACCCCCGCAACCTCAACTAGGTGAGTACAATTAGGCGAGTACAAGAAGATGAGTACACACACACACACACACGTTTGGAAGACGACAAATGTAGTCCCAATTTTTAAGAAAGGAGACAAACACTAGGCATTAGACTGCATTAAACTACAGACCTGATAATGGAGATTATCAGAGAAGGGTAGTGGAGCACCTCGAAAGAAAAGAACTTATAAACGACAACCAGCACGGTTGCATGGAAGGGAAATCCTGCGTCACAAACTACTGAAGTTTTGCGACAAGATGACAAAAGTCAGACAAAAGAGAGAGAGAGAGAGAGAGAGAGAGAGAAAGCATTCAACATAGGAGGGATGTGGGTGGCCTTACTGTTATATACAAGGCCAATATTGTCAAAGTACCACATTTGGATCCACTTCGAGGACAGCGTGAAACAAGCTTTTATACCACAAGACGGGCAGAAAGCAGCAACTTCACTCTGGCTGTACCCTTCTCCAGAACATCACTCCATCTGAGATCATATGTACCCAGGATGACTCGAGTATGGAACACATTCGTACAGCATAATGATGTCAACGAGATAAAGTCAGTTGATCAAATGAAAATGCTGGCCCACAGATGGCTCCAACTTCATCCTGTTCCCTACTTGTATGTCTCATAACAATAAAAATGCTTTCAAATGAGCTGATGTAGGTAACAGCTCTTAGCTTGTCAATAAAGTTAGGAATCCTTAACATGTAAATAACTTGTCAATAAAGCTAGGGATCCTTAACCTTGTCAAACCCTGTGTAAAAAAAAAGTGTGTGTGTGTGTGTGAGAGAGAGAGAGAGAGAGAGAGAGAGAAAGAGAGATGGGTAGATTTTATTTTCTTGGATTGTAAGAAGGCTTTCGACACAGTTCTCCAAAAGAGATTAGTACAAATGCTAGATGATCAGGCAGAAATAACAGAGAAGGCGCTGCATTGGAACAGAAAATACCTGACAGGAAGGAAACGAGCGGGGATCCACAGGGGTCTGTCCTAGGGCCGCTGCTAATTCTGGTATATGCAAATGACATGACGGAAGGAACAGAATCAGAAGTGTCCCTGTTTGCCGACAATGTGAAGCTAATGCGAAGATTTAAATAAGATTAGGATCAGGTAGGACTACAAATAGATTTGGACAGGTTGCATGCCTGATCTAGAACTAGCTCTTTGAGTTTAACCCCACCAAGTGCAAATTCATGAAGATTGGGGAACGGCAAAGAAGACCGCAGACAGTACAGGCTAGGTAGGCCAAAGACTGCAAACCTCACTCAAGGAAAAGTATCTTAGGGTGAGTATAATACCGAGCACATCTCCTGAGGCGCACATCAATCAAATAACTGGTGCAGCAAATGGACTCTCCACAAAGTGTACATCATGCCCAGTATGCAACCCACACCTGGTCAAGCACGTCAACAAGTTAGAGAAAATGCAAAGGTTTGCAACAAACTAATCCCGGAGTTAAGGGGTATGTCCTACGAGAAGAGGTTAAAGGAAATCCACCTGGCGACAATGGAGGAGAGGAGGGATAGCAGGGACATGATAACGACATATAAAATACTGAGAGGCATTGACAAGCTGGGTAGGGAAAGGATGCTTCAGAGATGGGACACAACAACATGGGATCACAACTGAAACTGAAAACTCAGATGAGTCAGAGGGATGTTAGGAAGTATTTTTTCAGTCATAGCGTTGTCAGAAATTGGAACAGTCTGGGGAGTGATGTGGTGGAGGCAGGATCCATACATAGCTTTAAGAAGAGATACGATAACACTCTTGGAGCAGGGAGAGAGTGGACCTAGTAGCTACAAGTGAAGAGGCTGGACCAGGAATTGTGACTCGACCCCTGCAACCACAATTAGGTGATTACTCACACACACACACACACACACACACACGCACACACACACACACACACACACACACACACACACACACACACACACACACACACACACACACACACACACACCTTAGATCCACAAATTCTCTTCACCAGCTGATATAAACAGTATTGAGTGATCTCATAACACAAACAAGGGTAGGAGAGCTGCTTCACATTTGCCAGTAAAGGCAGCAATCAAAGCAAGATTTTGTTCGTGGCTGCGTGAAACTCAATGAGCAAAGAAATGGGACATTGACAAACAAGTAAAAAGAGAAGCAGATTGGATGCTTGGAGAGGCTGGGGTGGGGCCATGGATGATTATAATACTTGGAGAGGCTGGGGTGGGGCCATGGATGATTAGAATACTTGGAGAGGCTGGGGTGGGGCCATGGATGATTAGAATGCTTGGAGAGGCTGGGGTGGGGCCATGGATAATTAGGATGCTTGGAGAGGCTGGGGTGGGGCCGCAGATGATTGGGAAGCTGCGGAAGTTACACAACTGGTAATGACGCACAAGGTTACTCTCAGACCAAACTTGTGCAGAGTTAATTTGCAGTTTTTTTCGTCCTAGCTAAAGTTGAAGCTTCTCCCTGAGAAATACTTGTTCCCGGCGGAGATTCTCCAAGTCACTTCCTAGAGCTTCTCCTGAGTATATACACCGAGAGGTGAACGTCTCTCAGTATATACAGCAAGAGGTGAATGTGTCTCAGTACATACACCGAGAGGTGAATGTCTCTCAGTATACAGTGTCAGTTTATCGTAAGGAATCTTTGAGTGGTGGTAAACTGGTTTTATGCAATTATAATGATCCTCGTGTAGTAGATAGGTTTTAAACCTAATAGGAAATCCTTTTATGTAAGACACAGACTTGAGTGAGCTGTTCAACGAGATGGTGAAGCTTCCTAGAAAAAACCCATAACACGGGTGGGGTTTGAACCCGCGATCAGAGAATCTCAAAACTCCAGACCGTCGCGTTATGGTATGGTTTGTTTGCAATCGTGCCATTACGATTTCGTGAGTCAAGCTGCCTAGAATGTAACGAGTCGGAGAAGAAGAAATAGCTGAGAGAACGACACAATCCTTCACATTCATTGCAACCTTCCACAAATCTATTCGAAGTTGAATAGATCATTCACAATTTTTTATCAAAGTCATACAGCTCATCTAATTCCTTGGATATTTTCCGGGCAGATTAAAGCACTGAAAAACACGTAAGATCTTCAGAATGCTGGGTAGTGAAGTAATTCACGATCCACAGCAACACACCTCACCTACCACCCCAGAGTGTAGTGTGACGACAGGTAAATAGGCGGCGCTGGTATTGGGGTTCCTCTGTAACAAGTGCTTCATACACGCACAAACAACCAGCACCACAATCAAACACGCACACGAAATCACCCACAAGTGCACGAACTTTTCCTTCAGTTGCTCCATAACTAACCTTTAAGTCCAGGAATATTAGCAGAGGGAGGTTCTATAAGGTAACGATTATTTATTTATTATTATTAAAGATTCGCCGGTATTCTCCCGGCCCGGGCCTTTTCCAAGTGGTGGCCCGGCCTTGGCTCCCTGTCTAGGGAGTGTCTGAGACCTAAGTCTCCCATGGGAGGAGGCACAAGTACCTCCTCATCTTTGGGACAAATTGTCCCCAGGCCTAGCCACACGCTAGGCCTCTCTGGTCTGCCATCCCCGCCCCAAGGGGGCTAATGAGAATGACAGGCTTGTGAGCTGCAAGCTCCGACTCAGGCACCTACCCTACCCTAGAAGGGCTGGGCATGGTGTCGATGTAAGGTAACGAGTCAGAGAAATAATTTCATCCTGTTTAACTCTGATAGATGACAAAACCTGATCCCAAAATGGAGTCATCGATCAGTAAAAATTAGTGTGCAAACTGGCCTCATTACCTGTAGTTACTGTCTCCTCTCTACCTGGAACAGACAGTTAGCAGACCTCATATTATCCGTAAAAATTAACATTATCTGAGGATATACCAGGCCAGGAATATTAGTCCTTTGTAACATATATAAGTTCTATGTTAAATATACATGAAGTGTACTTATATATACCTAAAACACTTGTCTGCTCTTAAGAGCATTGCTAAAAAATTGTAATATACCGAAAGTCTAAATAAAACGAACTTGATACTAAGAGAGTAACCTACCGAAGTATTTACTTAAAATCTTGTCAGTATCTCAGACTGATTTTGGTCTGTGTAGCTCCAATTTTTTGGGGGTCGGGGAAGAATTCGTAAAACTATAATACCATTTTTGTTGCTTTTATTTTAGGGTTGAAGCTCATCGGCTGCGATGAGCTTCAACACTTCAGTGATGATAACTTGATGCTGCAACTTTGCAGGAGCATCAAGCTTAATGTGTTGGTGCGCTTTAGGATATTCCTCTGTATGAGAGCAATATCCTAAATGTGTACAGCGTCACAGGTGTACAGCGTCACAGGCGTACAGCGTCACAGGCGTACAGCGTCACAGGCGTACAGCGTCACAGGTGTACAGCGTCACAGGTGTACAGCGTCACAGGCGTACAGCGTCACAGGCGTACAGCGTCACAGGTGTACAGCGTCACAGGTGTACAGCGTCACAGGTGTTCAGCGTCACAGGTGTACAGCGTCACAGGCGTATAGCGACACAGGCGTACAGCGTCACAGGCGTACAGCGTCACAGGTGTACAGCGTCACAGGCGTACAACGTCACAGGTGTACAGCGTCACAGGCGTACAAGGTCACAGGTGTACAGCGTCACAGGTGTACAGTGTCACAGGTGTACAACGTCACAGGTGTACAGCGTCACAGCTGTTCTTCTTAGTTGTAAGTATAAATTACCAGGTTGATTTACGCTGTGAATGTACAAATTTGCCATTTTTATTGAAGAAATTAGGGACACTTGTTTCCCGTGGTGGCTAGTACATGGTGGCTAGTACATGGTGGCTAGTACATGGTGGCTAGTACATGGTGGCTAGTACATGGTGGCTAGTACATGGTGGCTAGTACATGGTGGCTAGTACATGGTGGCTAGTACATGGTGGCTAGAACATGGTGGCTAGTACATGGCTTCTCACAGTCACTTCAGATCTTTACCCAAAATGTTTAACAGAATTACAATTACACAATACTCTGCATAAGTGTGTAATTCTGTTACAGTCGGGTGTACTGACGAGCAATGAGTTTGTGTTATGCAGTGTAAGAATATCTTTCTAGAATTGTCTAGAGACTGTACAACATCTAGTTTTCCAGGTACTTGTCCGTTGTCTAGAGACTGTACAACATCTAGTTTTCCAGGTACTTGTCCGTTGTCTGCATTTTACTTATTCCAAAAATTAATAGTGAAGATAATGACTTCATCATAAAAAAAATCAAATATCGTCTTGTATTGCATCATTGTACATTATGTCAATTAATCATTTACGTTTATTCAGTTGAGCAACCGTTGAAAATTGATATATAAATTATTAGATCATGAAAAATATGAAACACAAAACTGAAATTAAAAAGCGTGTAATGTAAGGAAATGTTTGCAGGATTTTACTGTTCTCTTTATTAGTGAAACAGAATTCTTCCTCCGTAAGCCATGAGTGTCGTAAGAGGCGACTAAAATGCCGGGAACAAGGACCTAGCAACCCCTTGTGATATATATATATATATATATATATATATATATATATATATATATATATATATATATATATATATATATATATATATATATATATATATATATATATATATATATATATATATATATATATATATATATATATATATATATATATATATATATATATATATATATATATATATATATATATATATATATATATATATATATATATATATATATATATATATATATATATATATATATATATATATATATATATATATATATATATATATATATATATATATATATATATATATATATATATATATACATTCTGCCAGAGAGAGGCTGTGGGCATCCCGCTCTGTGATTTTGACACAATATCGTCCAATCAAGAACACCTACCAGGATTATCATCAACAGGCTGGTGTGTGAATATCTGCTGCTCGTGTTGGAAAGGGCCAGAAGACTCCGCATTTCGTCTATTCCGTCAGAATCAAGAAAAGTTCTGTGTATGTGAATTCAGTGAGGGAACATAACGGTCACCTATGGGTAGGAGAGGTCGGTGAGGGGAGGCCTCATGGAGGAGGAGGAGGCGGAGGTTGAGGGGTAAAACTGTCCCCCCCTTCCCCAAACAGGCGCGCATACACCGTGTGCTCGTGTTACAACAGTGGAATGTTTGTTCACCGTGTGTATAGTGTATATAGTCTATAGTGTACAGTGCATAGTATGTGCATGGTATGCTCATAGCATGTGAAGTGCATAGCGGTGTGTCGTTGATAGTGGGGGCTGTGCACAGAGCATAGTGGTGTATAGTAACATGTGCACAGAGCATTGTGGTGTATAGTGACTTGTCCTGGGATGGAGTGAGTGCCCTACTCCGCCTCAGCACACATCTTCCACTCCTCCCTTTCTTCCACAGCCCACCACAAGGACTGGACATCTCTCTCCTCCCCCCCAGCATCACCATGAACCACATGCGGTATGTGCCATGCGCCATTTTCCCTTCAGCCTGGTCGTAGCACACAGTTTGAGGTATGGCAGACGATGAAGCCAGCCAGCCACAAAGCCAGGGAAACAATGCACCAACAATGAAAGAAGAGGCACATGTCAGGTGTGTGGAGAGTTTCGAGCACGCAACAGGGACGGCCGCATTCGTGCACACAATGGGTGTGCAGGATCACATATGCCCCCAGCAGAGAGCAGCCCACAGCCTGGATAGGCAGATGACAATTCCAATGGCAACCTCGTCACTTGCGATAACCTTCTGTTGGCATTCAAATCCACTGCTAGCAGTACACTATCCCACATCCCTAAAGCAGCTCGCCCATATGCAGCAGGGAAATTCACAGACCTTCTTAAGCGGGTGAATGGAGGCTCCACCAACTTAGAAGCCCGAGGCACCATCCAAGCATGGCGCAACCTACTCTTGTTCGGCAATGTCTGTCTTGCAGTTCCTGAAAGACGAGGCAAACTGCTAACCACGTCAGTTATCAAGGCAGTGCGCAACTACCCAAGAACGGATAACTGTGTCCCTCTGCCCCATCATCGCAGGAATCAAAGAAGTAGACCCAAGAAAAGTCCCACTGAAAACGAGAAAATTTGCGCACAGGTTAGCAAAAAAATTGAAGAAAGTAACACAGTGGGAGCAATAAGAATAATTACAAGTGACGACACTGTAGCCTCCAAGAATGAGACCACGGCCCAAGCACTAGGAGACAAGCATCCAACCAGGGACACCATAGCCATCAACAACAACCCTGAGGAAGACCCCATCACTGAACAATTAATTTTGCCAGAATCGGAAGTCTATAAGGCGATCGTGTCATTTCCAGCAGGATCTGCAGGAGGTTACACTGGAATTCGACCTCAGCACCTCAAAGAGATGGTAAATCCAGTACTCGGTGAATCTGCATCAATTCTTCTCACCGAGTTAACAACTTTCGTCAACAATTGCCTGGCTGGGCGAATCCCAGAAGAAATTAAACCTTTCTTTTTTGGAGCCTCACTATGTGCTTTGAAGAAGAGGGATGGGGGAATCAGACCCATTGCAGTTGGAAACACTCTTCGCCGTCTCGTTGCCAAAGCAGCAGTGAGAAACATTCGCCTAGAAGCTGCCACTTTACTCCAGCCACACCAACTGGGCTTTGGGGTCTCTCAAGGCAGTGAAGCTGCAGCTCATGCGGCAAGGGCCTACATCAGGGACCTACCAGAGACAAGGCCATAGTCAAACTTGATTTTAGAAATGCCTTTAATATGGTGAAGAGAGATGCTGTTTTGCCAGCTGTTCGGGTTCGGTTCCCCAGTCTCTTTCCCTTCATTTCAGCCGGCTACAGTAAACCCTCAATTCTTCTGTTTGGAGAACATGAAATTCAATCATCAGAGGGTGTTCAGCAGGGTGACCCACTCGCTCCACTTCTCTTCTGCTTGGCGGTAAGAGAACTAACTTCCAGCCTACGCAGTGAGCTCAATATCTGGTACCTGGATGACGGCACTCTGGCAGGTACTGAAGAGTCCCTCGTGGGGGACCTACAACTGGTGAAAACACAGGGAGAAGACTTGGGACTCATCCTCAATCCCTCCAAGTGTGAAATCATCACAGCGAACCAGGAAATAATCAATGCTGTGCGAAGAATCCTCCCAGAAGTCTCAACTGCAACTCCGTCCAACAGTACCCTCTTGGGGGCGCCGCTGGGTCACCAGGCCATCGATACTGTCCTCAGGGACAAATTGAATGACCTGATGAGAATGGAGGAGAGAATAAGCGATCTTGATGCCCATGATGCTCTGTATCTCCTCACAAGGTGTCTTACTATGCCAAGACTCACTTACTTCTTGAGGTGTGCACCCTCTTTTGACAACCCAACACTCGATGAATATGACGCACACCTGAGATCAACTTTTAAGAAGGCACTGAACCTGTCACTAGAGGATGAGCAATGGGATCAGGCAACCCTCCCAGTGCGACTGGGAGGTATAGGGGTGCGTAAAGCAATGCATGTTGCTTTACCTGCTTTTCTGTCTTCGTGTTTGGCTTCCAGTGCATTAGTCAAGAAGATAGTGCCCGAACGCTTGAGAGACTTGGTAGGAGCTCAAGACCCCAGGATTGCTGAAGCAGCGATTCGGTGGGACACCCTTACAGACTCCTCCAGTAGACCAGCTCCTCCCAAACAGCACAAACAGTCCCACTGGGACAAACCGATCATGGAAAAAATCGCCAACACAATGCTCTCCAATGCTTCAGGAAAGAACAAAGCTCGTCTCCTGGCAGTGAAGGCACTACACTCAGGAGATTTCCTGTTAGCTGTTCCCAGTTCCTCCCTGGGCACCCGTCTCGACCCACAGGCCATTCGGAGTGGTGTTGCTCTTCGCCTAGCCGCCCCCATCCTCACCGAACATAGGTGTATTTGCGGCAGGGCGACAGCTGATCAATTCGGAGTTCATGGTCTCGTGTGCCACACAGCAGAAGGGAAGTATGCCAGACATGAGGAGATCAATGACATAATAAAGAGAGGCCTCGCCACAACCCGTTGCCCAGCTCAACGGGAACCCCAAGTACAGAGGTCTGATGGAAGTCAAAAGCGTCCTGATGGAGCCACTATGCTACCCTGGAAGGATGGAAAGCAGATTGCCTGGGACCACACCTGTGCTGCCACATTGGCAGACACCTACTTGCCATACTCTGTAGTGGAAGGGGGTGGAGCTGCCAGCCACAGGGAGACCCAGAAGATCCGAAAATATGAAGACCTTCCCCCTTGCTATAACTTCATCCCAATAGGGTCGGAGACCCTTGGAGCATGGGGCAAGTGTGCTCTAAAGTTCCTCAGAGAGCTGGGTGAAAAGCTCATCATAGAAACCAAGGACCACAGGGCGACCAGCTTCCTCTTTCAGAGACTCAGTGTTGCGATCCAGAGAGGAAATGCCTGCAGCCTTCTGGGCACGCTGCCCACAGCCGGGGAGCTGGACGAAGTATTCGAGATGTAGCTCTGAGTTATCTATGTTGTTTTACTTTCTGTTATATTTTTGTGAATGTTTGGCCTATGTATTTTATCTTTAAATAAAACATACTTGAAATATAGGGGGTGGTAGGAGAAAATTCTCAAACAGCTTCAGGGAGAACCTTGAGTTTTCCCTGAAGCAAGTTTATTCTTTTCTACGAGGATGAGGGTCCCTAGTTCTAGAGGTGGTACCTCCCTTTATTATATATATATATATATATATATATATATATATATATATATATATATATATATATATATATATATATATATATATATATATATATATATATATATATATATATATATATATATATATATATGTATATATATATATATATATATATATATATATATATATATATATATATATATATATATATATATATATATATATATATATATATATATATATATATATATATATATAAATGACAGAACGAAGGCACCTTTAGTTGCTTTATATGTGCCAACGTTTTTCTAAACTTCACACGGGTCACCAGCTTTACGTTTAGTGTTCCTGATCTTTTAAAGCGTTGAAAGAGAGAAATAATGTTCCGGTTTTAAAAGAAAAAAGATGAAAGTTCGAGAAAAGACCAGAAAATGTCTAGATTTCCAGGAACGACTTTTGTGATTCAGTTGTAATGTATGATGGTGGTTGTGACGGATGTGACGGAGGAGGGTGATGGTGGTTGTGACGGAGGAGGGTGATGGTGGTTGTGACGGAGGAGGGTGATGGTGGTAGCGACGTATGTGACGGGGGAGGGTGATGGTGGTTGTGGAGGATGTGACGGAGGAGGGTGGTGGTGGTTGTGGAGGATGTAACGGAGGAGGGTGATGGTGGTTGTGGAGGATGTGACGGAGGAGGGTGGTGGTGGTTGTGGAGGATGTGACGGAGGAGGGTGGTGGTGGTTGTGGAGGATGTGACGGAGGAGGGTGATGGTGGTTGTGGCGGATGTGACGGAGGAGGGTGATGATGGTTGTAGAGGATGTGACGGAGGAGGGTTATGGTGGTTGTGGCGGATGTGACAGAGGAGGGTGATGGTGGTTGTGGAGGATGTGACGGAGAAGGGTGATGATGGTTGTGGAGGATGTGACGGAGGAGGGTGATGATGGTTGTGGAGGATGTGACGGAGGAGGGTGATGGTGGTTGTGGCGGATGTGACGGAGGAGGGTGATGGTGGTTGTGGAGGATGTGACGGAGGAGGGTGATGATGGTTGTGGAGGATGTGACGGAGGAGGGTGATGGTGGTTGTGGCGGAAGTGACGGAGGAGGGTGATGATGGTTGTGGAGGATGTGACGGAGGAGGGTGATGATGGTTGTGGAGGATGTGACGGAGGAGGGTGATGGTGGTTGTGGAGGATGTGACGGAGGAGGGTGATGGTGGTTGTGGAGGATGTGACGGAGGAGGGTGACGGTGGTTGTGGAGGAGGTGACGGAGGAGGGTGATGATGGTTGTGGAGGATGTGACGGAGGAGGGTGATGGTGGTTGTGGCGGAAGTGACGGAGGAGGGTGATGATGGTTGTGGAGGATGTGACGTAGGAGGGTGATGATGGTTGTGGAGGATGTGACGGAGGAGGGAGATGGTGGTTCTGGAGGATGTGACGGAGGAGGGTGATGGTGGTTGTGGAGGATGTGACGGAGGAGGGCGATGGTGGTTGTGGCGGATGTGACGGAGGAGGGTGATAGTAGTTGTGGAGGATGTGACGGAGGAGGGTGATGGTGGATGTGGAGGATGTGACGGAGGAGGGTGATGGTGGTTATGGCGGATGTGACGGAGGAGGGTGATAATGGTTGTGGAGGATGTGACGGAGGAGGATGATGGTGATTGTTGACGATATGACGGAGGGTGATAGCGGTTGAGGAGGATGTGACGGAGGAGGATGATAGTGATTGTGGACGATATGACGGAGGAGGGTGATAGTGGTTGTGGCGGATGTGACGGAGGAGGGTGATGATAGTTGTGGAGGATGTGACGGAGGAGGGTGATGATGGTTGTGGAGGATTAGACGGAGGAGGGTGATGGTGGTTGTGGAGAATGTGACGGAGGAGGGTGATGGTGGTTGTGGCGGATGTGACGGAGGACGGTAATGATGGTTGTGAAGGATGTGACGGAGGAGGGTGATGATGGTTGTGGAGGATGTGACGGAGGAGGAAGATGGTGGTTGTGGAGGATGTGACGGAGGAGGGTGATGGTGGTTGTGGAGGATGTGACGGAGGAGGGCGATGGTGGTTGTGGCGGATGTGACGGAGGAGGGTGATAGTGGTTGTGGAGGATGTGACGGAGGAAGGTGATGGTGGATGTGGAGGATGTGACGGAGGAGGGTGATGGTGTTTATGGCGGATGTGACGGAGGAGGGTGATGGTGGTTGTGGAGGATGTGACGGAGGAGGATGATGGTCATTGTGGACGATATGACGGAGGAGGGTGATAGTGGTTGTGGAGGATGTGACGGAGGAGGATGATGGTGATTGTGGACGATATGACGGAGGAGGATGATAGTGGTTGTGGAGGATGTGACGGAGGAGGGTGATGGTGGTTATGGCGGATGTGACGGAGGAGGGTGATGGTGGTTGTGGAGGATGTGACGGAGGAGGATGATGGTGATTGTGGACGATATGACGGAGGAGGGTGATAGTGGTTGTGGAGGATGTGACAGAGGAGGGTGATGGTGGTTGTGGAGGATGTGACGGAGGAGCGTGACGGTGGATGTGGAGGATGTGACGGAGGAGGGTGATGGTGGTTGTGGAGGATGTGACGGAGAAAGGTGATGGTGGTTGTGGAGGATGTGACGGAGGAGGGTGATGGTGGCTGTGGAGGATGTGATGGAGGAGGGTGATGGTGGTTGCGGAGGATGTGACGGAGGAGGGTGATGGTGGTTGTGGACGATGTGCCGGAGGAGGGTGATAGTGGTTGTGGAGAATGTGACGGAGGAGGGTGATGGTGGCTGTGGAGGATGTGACGGAGGAGGATGATGGTGGTTGTCGAGGATGTGACGGAGGAGGGTGATGTTGGCTGTGGCGGATGTGACGGAGGAGGGTGACGGTGGTTGTGGAGGATGTGACGGAGGAAGGTTATGGTGGTCGTGGAGAAAGTGACGGAGGAGGGTGATAGTGGTTGTGGCGGATGTGACGGAGGAGGGTGATGGTGGTTGTGGAGGATGTGACGGAGGAGGGTGATGATGGTTGTGGAGGATGTGACGGAGGAGGGTGATGGTGGTTGTGGAGGATGTGACGGAGGAGGGTGATGATGGTTGTGGAGGATGTGACGGAGGAGGGTGATGGTGGTTGTGGAGGATGTGACGGAGGAGGGTGATGGTGGTTGTGGAGGATGTGACGGAGGAGGGTGATGGTGGTTGTGGCGGATGTGACGGAGGAGGGTGATGATGGTTGTGGAGGATGTGACGGAGGAGGGTGATGATGGTTGTGGAGGATGTGACGGAGGAGGGTGATGGTGGTTGTGGAGGATGTGACGGAGGAGGTTGATGGTGGTTGTGGAGGATGTGACGGAGGGCGATGGTGGTTGTGGCGGATGTGATGGAGGAGGCTGATAGTTGTTGTGGAGGATGTGACGGAGGAGGGTGATGGTGGATGTGGAGGATGTGACGGAGGAGGGTGATGGTGGTTATGGCGGATGTGACGGAGGAGGGTGATGGTGGTTGTGGAGGATGTGACGGAGGAGGATGATGGTGATTGTTGACGATATGACGGAGGGTGATAGCGGTTGTGGAGGATGTGACGGAGGAGGATGATAGTGATTGTGGACGATATGACGGAGGAGGGTGATAGTGGTTGTGGCGGATGTGACGGAGGAGGGTGATGATGGTTTTGGAGGATGTGACGGAGGAGGGTGATGATGGTTGTGGAGGATTAGACGGAGGAGGGTGATGGTGGTTGTGGAGGATGTGACGGAGGACGGTGATCATGGTTGTGAAGGATGTGACGGAGGAGGGTGATGATGGTTGTGGAGGATGTGACGGAGGAGGGTGATGGTGGTTGTGGAGGATGTGACGGAGGAGAGTGATGGTGGTTGTGGCGGATGTGACGGAGGACGGTGATCATGGTTGTGAAGGATGTGACGGAGGAGGGTGATGATGGTTGTGGAGGATGTGACGGAGGAGGATGATGGTGGTTGTGGAGGATGTGACGGAGGAGGGTGATGGTGGTTGTGGAGGATGTGACGGAGGAGGGCGATGGTGGTTGTGGCGGATGTGACGGAGGAGGGTGATAGTGGTTGTGGAGGATGTGACGGAGGAGGGTGATGGTGGATGTGGAGGATGTGACGGAGGAGGGTGATGGTGTTTATGGCGGATGTGACGGAGGAGGGTGATGGTGGTTGTGGAGGATGTGACGGAGGAGGATGATGGTCATTGTGGACGATATGACGGAGGAGGGTGATAGTGGTTGTGGAGGATGTGACGGAGGAGGATGATGGTGATTGTGGACGATATGACGGAGGAGGATGATAGTGGTTGTGGAGGATGTGACGGAGGAGGGTGATGGTGGTTATGGCGGATGTGACGGAGGAGGGTGATGGTGGTTGTGGAGGATGTGACGGAGGAGGGTGATGGTGGTTGTGGAGGATGTGACGGAGGAGGATGACAGTGGTTGTGGAGGATGTGACGGAGGAGGGTGATGGTGGTTATGGCGGATGTGACGGAGGAGGGTGATGGTGGTTGTGGAGGATGTGACGGAGGATGATGATGGTGATTGTGGACGATATGACGGAGGAGGATGATAGTGGTTGTGGAGGATGTGACAGAGGAGGGTGATGGTGGTTGTGGAGGATGTGACAGAGGAGGGTGATGGTGGTTGTGGAGGATGTGAAGGAGAAAGGTGATGGTGGTTGTGGAGAATGTGACGGAGGAAGGTTATGGTGGTCGTGGAGAATGTGACGGAGGAGGGTGATGATGGTTGTGGAGGATGTGACGGAGGAGGGTGATGGTGGTTGTGGCGGATGTGACGGAGGAGGGTGACGGTGGTTGTGGAGGATGTGACGGAGGAAGGTTATGGTGGTCGTGGAGAATGTGACGGAGGAGGGTGATGATGGTTGTGGAGGATGTGACGGAGGAGGGTGATGGTGGTTGTGGCGGATGTGACGGAGGAGGGTGATGATGGTTGTGGAGGATGTGACGGAGGAGGGTGATGATGGTTGTGGAGGATGTGACGGAGGAGGGTGATGGTGGTTGTGGAGGATGTGACGGAGGAGGTTGATGGTGGTTGTGGAGGATGTGACGGAGGGCGATGGTGGTTGTGGCGGATGTGACGGAGGAGGCTGATAGTGGTTGTGGAGGATGTGACGGAGGAGGGTGATGGTGGATGTGGAGGATGTGACGGAGGAGGGTGATGGTGGTTATGGCGGATGTGACGGAGGAGGGTGATGGTGGTTGTGGAGGATGTGACGGAGGAGGATGATGGTGATTGTTTACGATATGACGGAGGGTGATAGCGGTTGTGGAGGATGTGACGGAGGAGGATGATAGTGATTGTGGACGATATGACGGAGGAGGGTGATAGTGGTTGTGGCGGATGTGACGGAGGAGGGTGATGATGGTTTTGGAGGATGTGACGGAGGAGGGTGATGATGGTTGTGGAGGATTAGACGGAGGAGGGTGATGGTGGTTGTGGAGGATGTGACGGAGGAGGGTGATGGTGGTTGTGGCGGATGTGACGGAGGACGGTGATCATGGTTGTGAAGGATGTGACGGAGGAGGGTGATGATGGTTGTGGAGGATGTGACGGAGGAGGATGATGGTGGTTGTGGAGGATGTGACGGAGGAGGGTGATGGTGGTTGTGGAGGATGTGACGGAGGAGGGTGATAGTGGTTGTGGAGGATGTGACGGAGGAGGATGATGGTGATTGTGGACGATATGACGGAGGAGGATGATAGTGGTTGTGGAGGATGTGACGGAGGAGGGTGATGGTGGTTATGGCGGATGTGACGGAGGAGGGTGATGGTGGTTGTGGAGGATGTGACGGAGGAGGGTGATGGTGGTTGTGGAGGATGTGACGGAGGAGGATGATAGTGGTTGTGGAGGATGTGACGGAGGAGGGTGATGGTGGTTATGGCGGATGTGACGGAGGAGGGTGATGGTGGTTGTGGAGGATGTGACGGAGGATGATGATGGTGATTGTGGACGATATGACGGAGGAGGGTGATAGTGGTTGTGGAGGATGTGACAGAGGAGGGTGATGGTGGTTGTGGAGGATGTGAAGGAGAAAGGTGATGGTGGTTGTGCAGAATGTGACGGAGGAGGGTGATGGTGGCTGTGGAGGATGTGACGGAGGAGGATGATGGTGGTTGTGGAGGATGTGACGGAGGAGGGTGATGTTGGCTGTGGCGGATGTGACGGAGGAGGGTGACGGTGGTTGTGGAGGATGTGACGGAGGAAGGTTATGGTGGTCGTGGAGAATGTGACGGAGGAGGGTGATGATGGTTGTGGAGGATGTGACGGAGGAGGGTGATGGTGGTTGTGGAGGATGTGACGGAGGAGGGTGATGGTGGTTGTGGAGGAGGTGAAGGAGGAGGGTGATGGTGGTTGTGGAGGATGTGACGGAAAAGGGTGATGGTAGTTGTGGAGGAGGTGACGGAGGAGGGTGATGATTGTTGTGGAGGATGTGACGGAGGAGGGTGATGGTGGTGTTGGCGGATGTGACGGAGGAGGGTGATGATGGTTGTGGAGGATGTGACGGAGGATGATGATGGTGATTGTGGACGATATGACGGAGGAGGGTGATAGTGGTTGTGGAGGATGTGACAGAGGAGGGTGATGGTGGTTGTGGAGGATGTGAAGGAGAAAGGTGATGGTGGTTGTGGAGAATGTGACGGAGGAGGATGATGGTGGTTGTGGAGGATGTGACGGAGGATGATGATGGTGATTGTGGACGATATGACGGAGGAGGGTGATGGTGGTGTTGGCGGATGTGACGGAGGAGGGTGATGATGGTTGTAGAGGATGTGACAGAGGAGGGTGATGGTGGTTGTGGAGGATGTGACGAAGGAGGGTGATGGTTGTGGAGGATGTGACGGAGGAGGGTGATGGTGGTTGTGGAGGAGGTGACGGAGGAGGGTGATGATGGTTGTGGAGGATGTGACGGAGGAGGGTGATGGTGGTTGTGGAGGATGTGACGGAGGAAGGTGATGATGGTTGTGGAGCATGTGATTGAGGAGGGTGATGATGGTTGTTGAGGATGTGACGGAGGAGGGTGATGGTGGTTGTGGAGGATGTGACGGAGGAGGGTGATGGTGGTTGTGGAGGAGGTGACGGAGGAGGGTGATGATGGTTGTGGAGGATGTGACGGAGGAGGGTGATGGTGGTTGTGGAGGATGTGACGGAGGAAGGTGATGATGGTTGTGGAGCATGTGATTGAGGAGGGTGATGATGGTTGTTGAGGATGTGACGGAGGAGGGTGATGGTGGTTGTGGAGGATGTGACGGAGGAGGGTGATGGTGGTTGTGGAGGAGGTGACGGAGGAGGGTGATGATGGTTGTGGAGGATGTGACGGAGGAGGGTGATGGTGGTTGTGGAGGATGTGACGGAGGAAGGTGATGATGGTTGTGGAGCATGTGATTGAGGAGGGTGATGATGGTTGTGGAGGATGTGACGGAGGAGGGTGATGGTGGTTGTGGAGGATGTGACGGAGGAGGGTAATGGTGGTTGTGGAGGATGTGACGGAGGAGGGTGATGATGGTTGTGGAGGATGTGACGGAGGAGGGTGATGGTGGTTGTGGAGGATGTGACGGAGGAAGGTGATGATGGTTGTGGAGCATGTGATTGAGGAGGGTGATGATGGTTGTGGAGGATGTGACGGAGGAGGGTGATGGTGGTTGTGGAGGATGTGACGGAGGAGGGTAATGGTGGTTGTGGAGGATGTGACGGAGGAGGGTGATAGTGGTTGTGGAGGATGTAACGGAGGAGGGTGATGGTGGATGTGGAGGATGTGACGGAGGAGGGTGATGGTGGTTATGGCGGATGTGACGGAGGAGGGTGATGGTGGTTGTGGAGGATGTGACGGAGGAGGATGATGGTGATTGTGGACGATATGACGGAGGAGAGTGATAGTGGTTGTGGAGGATGTGACGGAGGAGGATGATGGTGATTGTGGACGATATGACGGAGGAGGGTGATAGTGGTTGTGGCGGATGTGACGGAGGAGGGTGATGATGGTTGTGGAGGATGTGACGGAGGAGGGTGATGATGGTTGTGGAGGATGTGACGGAGGAGGGTGATGGTGGTTGTGGAGGATGTGAAGGAAAAGGGTGATGGTGGCTGTGGAGGATGTGACGGAGGAGGGTGACGGTGGTTGTGGAGGATGTGACGGAGGAAGGTGATGGTGGTCGTGGAGAATGTGACGGAGGAGGGTGATGGTGGTTGTGGACGAGGTGACGGAGGAGGGTGATGGTGGTTGTGGAGGATGTGACGGAGGAGGGTGATGGTGGTTGTGGAGGATGTGACGGAGGAGGGTGATGGTGGTTGTGGAGGATGTGACGGAGGAGGGTGATGGTGGTTGTGGAGGATGTGACGGAGGAGGGTGATGGTGGTTGTGGAGGTGATGGTGGTTGTGGAGGATGTGACGGAGGAGGGTGATGGTGGTTGTGGAGGATGTGACGGAGGAGGGTGATGGTGGTTGTGGAGGATGTGACGGAGGAGGGTGATGGTGGTTGTGGAGGATGTGACGGAGGAGGGTGATGGTGGTTGTGGAGGATGTGACGGAGGAGGGTGATGGAGGTTGTGGAGGGTGTGACGGAGGAGGGTGATGGTGGTTGTGGAGGATGTGACGGAGGATGGTGATGGTGGTTGTGTAGGATGTGACGGAGGAGGGTGATGGTGGATGTGGAGGATGTGACGGAGAAGGGTGATGGTGGTTGTGTAGGATGTGACGGAGGAGGGTGATGGTGGTTGTGGAGGATGTGACGTAGGAGGGTGATGGTGGATCTGGAGGATGTGACGGAGGAGGGTGATGGTGGTTGTGGAGGATGTGATGTAGGCGGGTGATGGTGGTTGTGGAGGATGTGACGGAGGAGGGTGATGGTAGTTGTGGAGGATGTGACGGAGGAGGGTGATGGTGGTTGTGGAGGATGTGACGGAGGAGGGTGATGGTGGTTGTGGAGGATGTGACGGAGGAGGGTGATGGTGGTTGTGGAGGATGTGACGGAGGAGGGTGATGGTGGTTGTGGAGGATGTGACGTTGGAGGGTGATGGTGGTTGTGGAGGATGTGACGGAGGAGGGTGATGGTGGTTGTGGAGGATGTGACGGAGGAGGGTGATGGTGGTTGTGGATTATGTGACGGAGGAGGGTGATGGTGGTTGTGGAGGATGTGACGGAGGAGGGTGATGGTGGTTGTGGAGGATGTGACGGAGGAGGGTGATGGTGGTTGTGGAGGATGTGACGGAGGAGGGTGATGGTGGTTGTGGAGCATGTGACGGAGGAGGGTGATGGTAGTTGTGGAGAATGTGACGTTGGAGGGTGATGGTGGTTGTGGAGGATGTGACGGAGGAGGGTGATGGTGGTTGTGGAGGATGTGACGGTGGAGGGTGATGGTGGTTGTGGAGGATGTGACGGAGGAGGGTGATGGGGAAGATGGGGAGATAAAGAGAAGAGAAAGAATAGGGTATAAATGGTCGGGAAGGAAATAAAAAACAAAATTAGAGAACTGAGGAAGGAGAGGGAAGAGGGCAGCACCTGTCTGCCTCCTCCTGGATGCACACAAACACTCACTGGCTACACAAATAACCCGCACATATATGAGAGGAGCTTACGACGACGTTTCGGTCCGATTTGGACCATTTACAAAGTCACACTAACAAAAAGGGTTTTTGAGTATTGTTTTAGTCACGGTATTGTGCCTTTCTTGTTATTTAGGTACTGACTATATGCAACACTGGACCATCCAGGTGGAGGAAGGTGGGTACTGACTATATGCAACACTGGACCATCCAGGTGGAGGAAGGTGGGTACTGACTATATGCAACACTGGACCATCCAGGTGGAGGAAGGTAGGTACTGACTATATGCAACACTGGACCATCCAGGTGGAGGAAGGTGGGTACTGACTATATGCAACACTGGACCATCCAGGTGGAGGAAGGTGGGTACTGACTATATGCAACACTGGACCATCCAGGTGGAGGAAGGTAGGTACTGACTATATGCAACACTGGACCATCCAGGTGGAGGAAGGTAGGTACTGACTATATGCAACACTGGACCATCCAGGTGGAGGAAGGTGGGTACTGACTATATGCAACACTGGACCATCCAGGTGGAGGAAGGTGGGCACTGACTATATGCAACACTGGACCATCCAGGTGGAGGAAGGTAAGTACTGACAAAATGCAACACTGGACCATCCAGGTGGAGGAAGGTGGGTACTGACTATATGCAACACTGGACCATCCAGGTGGAGGAAGGTGTTTACTGACTATATGCAACACTGGACCATCCAGGTGGAGGAAGGCAGTCACTGACTATATGCAACACTGGACCATCCAGGTGGAGGACGGTAAGTACTGACTATATGCAACACTGGACCATCCAGGTGGAGGAAGGTAGGTACTGACTATATGCAACACTGGACCATCCAGGTGGAGGAAGGTAGGAACTGACTATATGCAACACTGGACCATCCAGGTGGAGGAAGGTAGGTACTGACTATATGCAATACTGGACCATCCAGGTGGAGGAAGGTACGTATTGACTATATGCAACACTGGACCATCTAGGTGGAGGAAGGTAGGTACTGACTATATGCAACACTGGACCATCCAGGTGGAGGAAGGTAGGTACTGACTATATGCAACACTGGACCATCCAGGTGGAGGAAGGTAGGTACTGACTATATGCAACACTGGACCATCCAGGTGGAAAAAGGTAGGAACTGACTATATGCAACACTGGACCATTCAGGAGGAGGAAGGCAGGTACTGACTATATGCAACACTGAACCATCCAGGTGGAGGAAGGTAGGTACTGACTATATGCAACACTGGACCATCCAGGTGGAGGAAGGTAGGTACTGACTATATGCAACACTGGATCATCCATCTGGAGGAAGGTAGGTACTGACTATATGCAACACTGGAACATCCAGGTGGAGGAAGGTAGGTACTGACTATATGCAACACTGGACCATCCAGGTGGAGGACGGTAGGTACTGACTATATGCAACACTGGTCCATCCAGGTGGAGGAAGGTAGGTACTGACTATATGCAACACTGGACCATCCAGGTGGAGGAAGGTAGGTACTGACTATATGCAACTCTGAACCATCCAGGTGGAGGAAGGTAGGTACTGACTATATACAACACTGGAACATCCAGGTGGAGGAAGGTAGGTACTGACTATATGCAACACTGGACCGTCCAGGTGGACGAAGGTAGGTACTGACTATATGCAACACTGGACCATCCAGGTGGAGGAAGGTAGGTACTGACTATATGCAACACTGGACCATCCATGTGGAGGAGGGTAGGAACTGACTATATGCAACACTGGACCATCAAGGTGGAGGAAGGTAAGTACTGACTATATGCAACACTGGACCATCCAGGTGGAGGAAGGCAGGTACTGACTATATGCAACACTGCACCATCCAGGTGGAGGAAGGTAGATACTGACTATATGCAACACTGGACCAACCAGGTGGAGGAAGGTAGGTACTGACTATATTAACACTGGACCATCCAGGTGGAGGAAGGTAGGTACTGACTATATGCAACACTGGACCATCCAATTGGAGGAAGGTAGGTACTGACTATATGCAACACTGGACCATCCAGGAGGACGAAGGTAGGTACTGACTATATGCAACACTGAACCATCCAGGTGGAGGAAGGTAGGTACTGACTATATGCAACACTGGACCATCCAGGTGGAGGAAGGTACGTACTGACTATATGCAACACTGGACCATCCATGTGGAGGAAGGTAGGTACTGACTGTATGCAACACTGGACCATCCAGGTGCAGGAAGGTAGGTACTGACTATATGCAGCACTGGACCATCCAGGAGGAGGAAGGTAGGTACTGACTATATGCAACACTAAACCATCCAGGTGGAGGAAGGTAGGTACTGACTATATGCAACACTGGACCATTCAGTTGGAGGAAGGTAGGTACTGGTTATATGCAACACTGGCCCATCCAGGTGGAGGAATTTAGGTACTGAATATATGCAACACTGGACCATCCAGGTGGAGGAAGGTAGGTACTGACTATATGCAATACTGGACCATCTAGGTGGAGGAAGGTAGGTACTGACTATATGCAACACTGGACCATCCAATTGGAGGAAGGTAGATACTGACTATATGCAACACTGGACCATCCAGGAGGAGGAAGGAAGGTACTGACTATATGCAACACTGAACCATCCAGGTGGAGGAAGGTAGGTACTGACTATATGCAACACTGGACCATCCAGGTGGAGGAAGGTAGGTACTGACTATATGCAACACTGGATCATCCATCTGGAGGAAGGTAGGTACTGACTATATGCAACACTGGAACATCCAAGTGGAGGAAGGTAGGTACTGACTATATGCAACACTGGAAAATCCAGGTGGAGGAAGGTAGGTACTGGTTATATGCAACGCTGGACCATCCAGGTGGAGGAAGGAAGGTACTGAATATATGCAACACTGGACCATCCATGTGGAGGAAGGTAGGTACTGACTATATGCAACACTGGACCATCCAGGTGGAGGAAGGTAGGTACTGACTATATGCAACTCTGAACCATCCAGGTGGAGGAAGGTAGGTACTGACTATATACAACACTGGAACATCCAGGTGGAGGAAGGTAGGTACTGACTATATGCAACACTGGACCGTCCAGGTGGACGAAGGTAGGTACTGACTATATGCAACACTGGACCATCCAGGTGGAGGAAGGTAGGTACTGACTATATGCAACACTGGACCATCCATGTGGAGGAGGGTAGGAACTGACTATATGCAACACTGGACCATCAAGGTGGAGGAAGGTAAGTACTGACTATATGCAACACTGGACCATCCAGGTGGAGGAAGGCAGGTACTGACTATATGCAACACTGCACCATCCAGGTGGAGGAAGGTAGATACTGACTATATGCAACACTGGACCATCCAGGTGGAGGAAGGTAGGTACTGACTATATTAACACTGGACCATCCAGGTGGAGGAAGGTAGGTACTGACTATATGCAACACTGGACCATCCAATTGGAGGAAGGTAGGTACTGACTATATGCAACACTGGACCATCCAGGAGGAGGAAGGTAGGTACTGACTATATGCAACACTGAACCATCCAGGTGGAGGAAGGTAGGTACTGACTATATGCAACACTGGACCATCCAGGTGGAGGAAGGTACGTACTGACTATATGCAACACTGGACCATCCATGTGGAGGAAGGTAGGTTCTGACTGTATGCAACACTGGACCATCCAGGTGCAGGAAGGTAGGTACTGACTATATGCAGCACTGGACCATCCAGGTGGAGGAAGGTAGGTACTGACTATATGCAACACTAAACCATCCAGGTGGAGGAAGGTAGGTACTGACTATATGCAACACTGGACCATTCAGGTGGAGGAAGGTAGGTACTGGTTATATGCAACACTGGACCATCCAGGTGGAGGAATTTAGGTACTGAATATATGCAACACTGGACCATCCAGGTGGAGGAAGGTAGGTACTGACTATATGCAATACTGGACCATCTAGGTGGAGGAAGGTAGGTACTGACTATATGCAACACTGGACCATCCAATTGGAGGAAGGTAGATACTGACTATATGCAACACTGGACCATCCAGGAGGAGGAAGGTAGGTACTGACTATATGCAACACTGAACCATCCAGGTGGAGGAAGGTAGGTACTGACTATATGCAACACTGGACCATCCAGGTGGAGGACGGTAGGTACTGACTATATGCAACACTGGATCATCCATCTGGAGGAAGGTAGGTACTGACTATATGCAACACTGGAACATCCAAGTGGAGGAAGGTAGGTACTGACTATATGCAACACTGGACCATCCAGGTGGAGGAAGGTAGGTACTGACTTTATGCAACACTGGTCCAGCCAGGTGTAGGAAGGTAGGTACTGACTATATGCAACACTGGACCATCCAGGTGGAGGAAGGTAGGTACTGACTATATGCAACACTGGAAAATCCAGGTGGAGGAAGGTAGGTACTGGTTATATGCAACGCTGGACCATCCAGGTGGAGGAAGGAAGGTACTGAATATATGCAACACTGGACCATCCAGGTGGAGGAAGGTAGGTACTGACTATATGCAACTCTGGACCATCCAGGAGGAGGAAGGTAGGTACTGACTATATACAACACTGGACCATCCATGTGGAGGAGGGTAGGAACTGACTATATGCAACACTGGACCATCCAGGTGGAGGAAGGTAAGTATTGACTATATGCAACACTGGACCATCCAGGTGGAGGAAGGCAGGTACTGACTATATGCAACACTGCACCATCCAGGTGGAGGAAGGTAGATACTGACTATATGCAACACTGGACCATCCAGGTGGAGGAAGGTAGGCACTGACTATATTAACACTGGACCATCCAGGTGGAGGAAGGTAGGTACTGAGTATATGCAACACTGGACCATCCAATTGGAGGAAGGTAGGTACTGACTATATGCATCACTGGACCATCCAGGAGGAGGAAGGTAGGTACTGACTATATGCAACACTGAACCATCCAGGTGGAGGAAGGCAGGTACTGACTATATGCAACACTGGACCATCCAGGTGGAGGAAGGTACGTACTGACTATATGCAACACTGGACCATCCATGTTTAGGAAGGTAGGTACTGACTGTATGCATCACTGGACCATCCAGGTGCAGGAAGGTAGGTACTGACTATATGCAGCACTGGACCATCCAGGTGGAGGAAGGTAGGTACTGACTATATGCAACACTAAACCATCCAGGTGGAGGAAGGTAGGTACTGACTATATGCAACACTGGACCATTCAGTTGGAGGAAGGTAGGTACTGGTTATATGCAACACTGGAAAATCCAGTTGGAGGAAGGTAGGTACTGAATATATGCAACACTGGACCATCCAGGTGGAGGAAGGTAGGTACTGACTATATGCAATACTGGACCATCCAGGTGGAGGAAGGTACGTATTGACTATATGCAACACTGGACCATCTAGGTGGAGGAAGGTAGGTACTCACTATATGCAACACTGGACCATCCAGGTGGAGGAAGGTAGGTACTGACTATATGCAACACTGGACCAACCAGGTGTCGGAAGGCAGGTACTGACTATATGCAACACTGAACCATCCAGGTGGAGGAAGGTAGGTACTGACTATATGCAACACTGGACCATCCAGGTGGAAAAAGGTAGGAACTGACTATATGCAACACTGGACCATTCAGGAGGAGGAAGGCAGGTACTGACTATATGCAACACTGAACCATCCAGGTGGAGGAAAGTAGGTACTGACTATATGCAACACTGGACCATCCAGGTGTAGGAAGGTAGGTACTGACTATATGCAACACTGGATCATCCATCTGTAGGAAGGTAGGTACTGACTATATGCAAGACTGGAACATCCAGGTGGAGGAAGGTAGGTACTGACTATATGCAACACTGGACCATCCAGGTGGAGGACGGTAGGTACTGACTATATGCAACACTGGTCCATCCAGGTGGAGGAAGGTAGGTACTGACTATATGCAACACTGGACCATCCAGGTGGAGGAAGGTAGGTACTGACTATATGCAACACTGGAAAATCCAGGTGGAGGAAGGTAGGTACTGGTTATATGCAACGCTGGACCATCCAGGTGGAGGAAGGAAGGTACTGAATATATGCAACACTGGACCATCCATGTGGAGGAAGGTAGGTACTGACTATATGCAACACTGGACCATCCAGGTGGAGGAAGGTAGGTACTGACTATATGCAACTCTGAACCATCCAGGTGGAGGAAGGTAGGTACTGACTATATACAACACTGGAACATCCAGGTGGAGGAAGGTAGGTACTGACTATATGCAACACTGGACCGTCCAGGTGGACGAAGGTAGGTACTGACTATATGCAACACTGGACCATCCAGGTGGAGGAAGGTAGGTACTGACTATATGCAACACTGGACCATACATGTGGAGGAGGGTAGGAACTGACTATATGCAACACTGGACCATCAAGGTGGAGGAAGGTAAGTACTGACTATATGCAACACTGGACCATCCAGGTGGAGGAAGGCAGGTACTGACTATATGCAACACTGCACCATCCAGGTGGAGGAAGGTAGATACTGACTATATGCAACACTGGACCATCCAGGTGGAGGAAGGTAGGTACTGACTATATTAACACTGGACCATCCAGGTGGAGGAAGGTAGGTACTGACTATATGCAACACAGGACCATCCAATTGGAGGAAGGTAGGTACTGACTATATGCAACACTGGACCATCCAGGTGGAGGAAGGTAGGTACTGACTATATGCAACACTGAACCATCCAGGTGGAGGAAGGTAGGTACTGACTATATGCAACACTGGACCATCCAGGTGGAGGAAGGTACGTACTGACTATATGCAACACTGGACCATCTGTGTGGAGGAAGGTAGGTACTGACTGTATGCAACACTGGACCATCCAGGTGCAGGAAGGTAGGTACTGACTATATGCAGCACTGGACCATCCAGGTGGAGGAAGGTAGGTACTGACTATATGGAACACTAAACCATCCAGGTGGAGGAAGGTAGGTACTGACTATATGCAACACTGGACCATTCAGGTGGAGGAAGGTAGGTACTGGTTATATGCAACACTGGACCATCCAGGTGGAGGAAGGTAGGTACTGAATATATGCAACACTGGACCATCCAGGTGGGGGAAGGTAGGTACTGACTATATGCAATACTGGACCATCTAGGTGGAGGAAGGTAGGTACTGACTATATGCAACACTGGACCATCCAATTGGAGGAAGGTAGGTACTGACTATATGCAACACTTGACCATCCAGGAGGAGGAAGGTAGGTACTGACTATATGCAACACTGAACCATCCAGGTGGAGGAAGGTAGGTACTGACTATATGCAACACTGGACCATCCAGGTGGAGGAAGGTAGGTACTGACTATATGCAACACTGGATCATCCATCTGGAGGAAGGTAGGTACTGACTATATGCAACACTGGAACATCCAAGTGGAGGAAGGTAGGTACTGACTATATGCAACACTGGACCATCCAGGTGGAGGAAGGTAGGTACTGACTATATGCAACACTGGTCCAGCCAGGTGGAGGAAGGTAGGTACTGACTATATGCAACACTGGACAATCCAGGTGGAGGAAGGTAGGTACTGACTATATGCAACACTGGAAAATCCAGGTGGAGGAAGGTAGGTACTGGTTATATGCAACGCTGGACCATCCAGGTGGAGGAAGGAAGGTACTGAAAATATGCAACACTGGACCATCCATGTGGAGGAAGGTAGGTCCTGACTATATGCAACACTGGACCATCCAGGTGGAGGAAGGTAGGTACTGACTATATGCAACTCTGGACCATCCAGGTGGAGGAAGGTAGGTACTGACTATATACAACACTGGAACATCCAGGTGGAGGAAGGTAGGTACTGACTATATGCAACACTGGACCGTCCAGGTGGACGAAGGTAGGTACTGACTATATGTAACACTGGACCATCCAGGTGGAGGAAGGTAGGTACTGACTATATGCAACACTGGACCATCCATGTGGAGGAGGGTAGGAACTGACTATATGCAACACTGGACCATCCAGGTGGAGGAAGGTAAGTATTGACTATATGCAACACTGGACCATCCAGGTGGAGGAAGGCAGGTACTGACTATATGCAACACTGCACCATCCAGGTGGAGGAAGGTAGATACTGACTATATGCAACACTGGACCATCCAGGTGGAGGAAGGTAGGCACTGACTATATTAACACTGGACCATCCAGGTGGAGGAAGGTAGGTACTGAGTATATGCAACACTGGACCATCCAATTGGAGGAAGGTAGGTACTGACTATATGCATCACTGGACCATCCAGGTGCAGGAAGGGAGGTACTGACTATATGCAGCACTGGACCATCCAGGTGGAGGAAGGTAGGTACTGACTATATGCAACACTAAACCATCCAGGTGGAGGAAGGTAGGTACTGACTATATGCAACACTGGACCATTCAGTTGGAGGAAGGTAGGTACTGGTTATATGCAACACTGGAAAATCCAGTTGGAGGAAGGTAGGTACTGAATATATGCAACACTGGACCATCCAGGTGGAGGAAGGTAGGTACTGACTATATGCAATACTGGACCATCCAGGTGGAGGAAGGTACGTATTGACTATATGCAACACTGGACCATCTAGGTGGAGGAAGGTAGGTACTGACTATATGCAACACTGGACCATCCAGGTGGAGGAAGGTAGGTACTGACTATATGCAACACTGGACCAACCAGGTGTCGGAAGGCAGGTACTGACTATATGCAACACTGAACCATCCAGGTGGAGGAAGGTAGGTACTGACTATATGCAACACTGGACCATCCAGGTGGAAAAAGGTAGGAACTGACTATATGCAACACTGGACCATTCAGGAGGAGGAAGGCAGGTACTGACTATATGCAACACTGAACCATCCAGGTGGAGGAAAGTAGGTACTGACTATATGCAACACTGGACCATCCAGGTGTAGGAAGGTAGGTACTGACTATATGCAACACTGGATCATCCATCTGTAGGAAGGTAGGTACTGACTATATGCAAGACTGGAACATCCAGGTGGAGGAAGGTAGGTACTGACTATATGCAACACTGGACCATCCAGGTGGAGGACGGTAGGTACTGACTATATGCAACACTGGACCATCCAGGTGGAGGAAGGTAGGTACTGACTATATGCAACACTGGACCATCCAGGTGGAGGAAGGTAGGTACTGACTATATGCAACACTGGAAAATCCAGGTGGAGGAAGGTAGGTACTGGTTATATGCAACGCTGGACCATCCAGGTGGAGGAAGGAAGGTACTGAATATATGCAACACTGGACCATCCATGTGGAGGAAGGTAGGTACTGACTATATGCAACACTGGACCATCCAGGTGGAGGAAGGTAGGTACTGACTATATGCAACTCTGAACCATCCAGGTGGAGGAAGGTAGGTACTGACTATATACAACACTGGAACATCCAGGTGGAGGAAGGTAGGTACTGACTATATGCAACACTGGACCGTCCAGGTGGACGAAGGTAGGTACTGACTATATGCAACACTGGACCATCCAGGTGGAGGAAGGTAGGTACTGACTATATGCAACACTGGACCATACATGTGGAGGAGGGTAGGAACTGACTATATGCAACACTGGACCATCAAGGTGGAGGAAGGTAAGTACTGACTATATGCAACACTGGACCATCCAGGTGGAGGAAGGCAGGTACTGACTATATGCAACACTGCACCATCCAGGTGGAGGAAGGTAGATACTGACTATATGCAACACTGGACCATCCAGGTGGAGGAAGGTAGGTACTGACTATATGCAACACTGGACCATCCAGGTGGAGGAAGGTAGGTACTGACTATATGCAACACAGGACCATCCAATTGGAGGAAGGTAGGTACTGACTATATGCAACACTGGACCATCCAGGAGGAGGAAGGTAGGTACTGACTATATGCAACACTGAACCATCCAGGTGGAGGAAGGTAGGTACTGACTATATGCAACACTGGACCATCCAGGTGGAGGAAGGTACGTACTGACTATATGCAACACTGGACCATCTACGTGGAGGAAGGTAGGTACTGACTGTATGCAACACTGGACCATCCAGGTGCAGGAAGGTAGGTACTGACTATATGCAGCACTGGACCATCCAGGTGGAGGAAGGTAGGTACTGACTATATGGAACACTAAACCATCCAGGTGGAGGAAGGTAGGTACTGACTATATGCAACACTGGACCATCCAGGTGGAGGAAGGTAGGTACTGACTATATGCAACACTGGACCATCTAGGTGGAGGAAGGTAGGTACTGACTATATGCAAAACTGGACCATACTGGTGGAAGAAGGTAGGTGATGACTATATGCAAAACTGGACCATATTGTTGGAGGAAGGTAGGTGCTGACTATATGCAACAATGAACCATCCAGGTGGAGGAAGGTGGTGCTGACTATATGCAACAATGAACCATGCAGGTGGAGGAAAGTAGGCACTGACCATATGCAACACTGAACCATCCAGGTGGAGGAAGGTAGGTGCTGACTATATTGAACACTGAACCATCCAAGTGGAGGAAGAGAGGTACTGACTATATGCAACACTGAACCATCCAGGTGGACTAAGGTAGGTACAGACTATATGCAATACTGGACCATCCAGGTGGAGGAAGGTAGGTACTGACTATATGCAACACTGTACCATCCAGGTGGAGGAAGGTGGTGCTGACTATATGAAAAACTGCACTATCCAGGTGGAGGAAGGTAAGCACTGACTAAATGCAACACTGGACCATCCAGGTGGAGGAAGGTAGGTACTGACTATATGCAACACTGGAAAATCCAGGTGGAGGAAGGTAGGTACTGGTTATATGCAACGCTGGACCATCCAGGTGGAGGAAGGCAGTCACTGACTCTATGCAACACTGGACCATCCAGGTGGAGGAAGGTAGGTCACTGACTATATGCAACACTGGACCATCCAGGTGGAAGAAGGTAGGTACTGACTATATGCAACACTGGACCATCCAGGTGGAGGAAGGTAGGTACTGACTATATGCAACACTGGACCATCCAGGTGGAGGAAGGTAGGTACTGACTATATGCAACACTGGACCATCCAGGTGGAGGAAGGTAGGTACTGACTATATGCAACACTGGACCATCCAGGTGGAGGAAGGTAGGTACTGACTATATGCAACACTGGACCATCCAGGTGGAGGAAAGGGTCACTGACTATATGCAACACTGGACCATCCAGGTGAAGGAATGCAGTCACTGACTATATGCAACACTGGACCATCCAGGTGGAGGAAGGCAGTCACTGACTATATGCAACACTGGACCATCCAGGTGGAGGAAGATAGGTACAGACTATATGCAACACTTGACCATCCATGTGGAGGAAATTAGGAACTGTCTATATGCAACACTGGACCATCCAGGTGGAGGAAGGTAAGTACTGACTATATGCAACACTGGACCATCCACGTGGAGGGAGGTAGTTACCGACTATATGCAACACTGGACCATCCAGGTGGAGGAAGGTAGGTACTGACTATATGCAACACTGGACCATTCAAGTGGAGGAAGGTAGTTTCTGACTAAATGCAACACTGGACCATCCAGGTGGAGGTAGGTAGTTACCGACTATATGCAACACTGGACCATCCAGGTGGAGGAAGGTAGGTACTGACTATATGCAACACTGGACCATTCAAGTGGAGGAAGGTAGTTTCTGACTAAATGCAACACTATACCATCCAGGTGAAGGAAGGTAGGTACTGACTATATGCAAAACTGGAACATACTGGTGGAAGAAGATAGGCGCTGACTTATGCAAAACTGGACCATCCAGGTGGTGGAAGGTAGGTAATGGTTATATGCAACACTGAACCATCCTAGTGCAGGAAGGTAGGTGCTGACTATATGGAATACTGAACCATCCAGGTGGAGGAAGGGAGATACTGACTATGTGCAACACTGAACCATGCAGGTGGAGGAAGGCAGGCACTGACCATAAGGAACACTGAACCATACAGGTGGAGGAAGGTAGGTGCTGACTATATGCAACACTGGACCATCCAGGTGGAGGAAGGTAGGTACTGACTATATGCAACACTGGAACATCCAGGTGGAGGAAGGTAGGTACTGACTATACGCAACACTGGACCATCCAGGTGGAGAAAGGTAGGTACTGACTATATGCAACACTGGACCATCCAGGTGGAGAAAGGTAGGTACTGACTATATGCAAATCTGGACCATCCAGGTGGAGGAAGGAAGGTACTGACTATATGCAACACTGGACCATCCAGGTGGAGGAAGGTAGGTACTGACTATATGCAACACTGGAACATCCAGGTGGAGGAAGGTAGGTACTGACTATATGCAACACTGGACCATCCAGGTGGAGGAAGGCAGTCACTGACTATATGCAACACTGGACCATCCAGGTGGAGGAAGGCAGTCACTGACTATATGCAACACTGAACCATCCAGGATGAGGAAGGTACTCTCTGACTATACGCAACACTGGACCATCCAGGTGGAGGAAGGGAGTCACTGACTATATGCAACACTGGACCATCCAGGTGGAGGAAGGCAGTCACTGACTATATGCAACACTGAACCATCCAGGTGGAGGAAGGCAGTCACTGACTAAATGCAACACTGGACCATCCTGGTGGAGGAAGGCAGTCACTGACTATATGCAACACTGGACCATCCAGGTGGAGGAAGGCAGTCACTGACTATATGCAACACTGGACCATCCAGGTGGAGGAAGGCAGTCACTGACTATATGCAACACTGGACCATCCAGGTGGAGGAAGGCAGTCACTGATTATATGCAACACTGAACCATCCAGGTTGAGGAAGGTAGTCACTGACTATATGCAACACTGGACCATCCTGGGGGAGGATGGCAGTCACTGACTACATGCAACACTGGACCATCCAGGTGGAGGAAGGCAGTCACTGACTACATGCAACACTGCACCATCCAGGTGGAGAAAGGCAGTCACTGACTACATGCAACACTGGACCATCAAGGTGGAGGAAGGCAGTCACTGACTATATGCAACACTGGATCATCCAGGTGGAGGAAGGCAGTCACTGACTATATGCAACACTGGACCATCCAAGTGGAGGAAGGCAGTCACTGACTATATGCAACACTGGATCATCCAGGTGGAGGAAGGCAGTCACTGACTTTATGCAACACTGGACCCTCCAGGTGGAGGTAGGCAGTCACTGACTATATGCAACACTGAACCATCCAGGTGGAGGAAGGTAGGTACTGACTATATGCAACACTGAACCATCCAGGTGGAGGAAGGTAGGTACTGACTATATGCAACACTGGACCATCCAGGTGGAGGAAGGTAGGTACTGACTATATGCAACACTGGACCATCCAGGTGGAGGAAGGTAGGTACTGACTATATGCAACACTGGACCATCCAGGTGGAGGAAGGTAGGTACTGACTATATGCAACACTGGACCATCCAGGTGGAGGAAGGCAGTCACTGACTATATGCAACACTGGACCATCCAGGTGGAGGAAGGCAGTCACTGACTATATGCAACACTGGACCATCCAGGTGGAGGAAGGCAGTCACTGACTATATGCAACACTGGACCATCCAGGTGGAGGAAGGCAGTCACTGATTATATGCAACACTGGACCATCCAGGTGGAGGAAGGCACTCACTGACTATATGCAACACTGGACCATCCAGGTGAAAAAAGGCAGTCACTGACTATATGCAACATTGGACCATCCAGGTGGAGGAAGCCAGTCACTGACTATATGCAACACTGAACCATCCAGGTGGAGGAAGGTAGGTACTGACTATATGCAACACTGAACGATCCAGGTGGAGGAAGGTAGGTACTGACTATATGCAACATTGGACCATCCAGGTGGAGGAAGGCAGTCACTGACAATATGCAACACTGGACCATCCAGGTGGAGGAAGGCAGTCACTGACTCTATGCAACACAGGACCATCCAGGTGGAGGACGGCAGTCACTGACTATATGCAACACTGGACCATCCAGGCGGAGGACGGCAGTCACTGATTATATGCAACACTGGACCATCCAGTTGAAGGAAGGCAGTCACTGACTATATGCAACACTGGACCATCCAGGTGGAGGAAGCCAGTCACTGACTATATGCAACACTGGACCATCCAGGTGGGGGAAGGTAGGTACTGACTATATGCAACACTGAACGATCCAGGTGGAGGAAGGTAGGTACTGACTATATGCAACATTGGACCATCCAGGTGGAGGAAGGCAGTAACTGACTATATGCAACACTGGACCATTCAGGTGGAAGAAGGCAGTGACTGACTATATGCAACACTGGACCATCCAGGTGGAGGAAGGAAGTCACTGACTATACGCAACACTGGACCCTCCAGGTGGAGGAAGACAGTCACTGACTATATGCAACACTGGACCATCCAGGCGAAGAAAGGCAGTCACTGACTATATGCAACACTGGACCATCCAGGTGGAGGAAGCCAGTCACGGACTATATGCAACACTGGACCATCTAGGTTGAGGAAGGTAGTCACTGACTATATGCAACACTGAACCATCCAGGTGAACACTGAACCATCCAGGTGAAGAAAGACAGTCATTGACTATATGCAACACTGGACCATCCAGGTGGAGGAAGGGAGCCACTGACTATATGCAACACTGGACCATCCAGGTGGAGGAAGGCAGTCACTGACTACATGCACCACTGGACCATCCAGGTGGAGGATGGCAGTCACTGACTTTCTGCAACACTGGACCCTCCAGGTGGAGGTAGGCAGTCACTGACTATATGCAACACTGAACCATCCAGGTGGAATGAGGTAGGTACTGACTATATGCAACACTGAACGATCCAGGTGGAGGAAGGTAGGTACTGACTATATGCAACATTGGACCATCCAGGTGGAGGAAGGCAGTCACTGACTATATGCAACACTGGACCATCCAGGTGGAGGAAGGCAGTCACTGACTTTCTGCAACACTGGACCCTCCAGGTGGAGGTAGGCAGTCACTGACTGTATGCAACACTGAACCATCCAGGTGGAATGAGGTAGGTACTGACTATATGCAACACTGAACGATCCAGGTGGAGGAAGGTAGGTACTGACTATATGCAACATTGGACCATCCAGGTGGAGGAAGGCAGTCACTGTCTATATGCAACACTGGACCATCCAGGTGGAGGAAGGCAGTCACTGACTCTATGCAACTCTGGACCATCCAGGTGGAGGACGGCAGTCACTGACTATATGCAACACTGGACCATCCAGGTGGAGGACGGCAGTCACTGATTATATGCAACACTGAACCATCCAGGTGGAGGAAGGCAGTCACTGACTAAATGCAACACTGGACCATCCTGGTGGAGGAAGGCAGTCACTGACTATATGCAACACTGGACCATCCAGATAAAGGAAGCCAGTCACTGACTGTATGCAACACTGGACTATCCAGGTGTAGGAAGGTAGGTACTGACTATATGCAACATTGGACCATCCAGGTTGAGGAAAGCAGTCACTGACTATATGCAACACTGGACCATCCAGGTGGAAGAAGGCAGTCACTGACTATATGCAACACTGGACCATCCAGGTGGAGGAAGCCAGTCACTGATTATATGCAACACTGAACCTTCCAGGTAGAGGAAGGTAGGTACTGACTATATGCAACACTGGACCATCCAAGTGGAGGAAGGCAGTCACTGACTATATGCAACACTGGACCATCCAGGTGGAGGAAGGTAGTCACTGACTTTATGCAACACTGGACCCTCCAGGTGGAGGTAGGCAGTCACTGACTATATGCAACACTGAGCCATCCAGGTGGAATAAGGTAGGTACTGACTATATGCAACACTGAACGATCCAGGTGGAGGAAGGTAGGTACTGACTATATGCAACATTGGACCATCCAGGTGGAGGAAGGCAGTCACTGACTATATGCAACACTGGACCATCCAGGTGGAGGAAGGCAGACACTGACTCTATGCAACACTGGACCATCCAGGTGGAGGCCGGCAGTCACTGACTATATGCAACACTGGACCATCCAGGTGGAGGACGGCAGTCACTGATTGTATGCAACACTGGACCATCCAGGTGGAGGAAGGCAGTCACTGATTATATGCAACACTGGACCATCCAGGTGGAGGAAGCCAGACACTGACTATATGCAACACTGGACCATCCAGGTGGGGGAAGGTAGGTACTGACTATATGCAACACTGAACGATCCAGGTGGAGGAAGGTAGGTACTGACTATATGCAACATTGGACCATCCAGGTGGAGGAAGGCAGTAACTGACTATATGCAACACTGGACCATTCAGGTGGAAGAAGGCAGTGACTGACTATATGCAACACTGGACCATCCAGGTGGAGGAAGGCAGGCACTGACTATATGCAACACTGGACCATCCAGGTGGAGGACGGCAGTCACTGACTATATGCAACACTGGACCATCCAGGTGGAGGAAGGCAGTCACTGACTATATGCAACACTGGACCATCCAGGTGGAGGAAGGCAGTCACTGACTATATGCAACACTGGACCATCCAGATGGAGGAAGGTAGTCACTGACTATATGCAACACTGAACCATCCAGGTTGAGGAAGGTACTCTCTGACTATACGCAACACTGGACCATCCAGGTGGAGGAAGGCAGTCACTGACTATATGCAACACTGGACCATCCAGGTGGAGGAAGGCAGTCACTGACTATATGCAACACTGGACCATCCAGGTGGAGGAAGGCAGTCACTGACTATATGCAACACTGGACCATCCAGGTGGAGGAAGGCAGTCAGTCACTGACTATATGCAACACTGGACCATCAGTCACTGACTATATGCAACACTGAACCATCCAGGTGGAACGAGGTAGGTACTGACTATATGCAAAACTGAACGATCCAGGTGGAGGAAGGTAGGTACTGACTATATGCAACATTGGACCATCCAGGTGGAGGAAGGCAGTCACTGACTATATGCAACACTGGACCATCCAGGTGGAGGAAGGCAGTCACTGACTTTCTGCAACACTGGACCCTCCAGGTGGAGGTAGGCAGTCACTGACTGTATGCAACACTGAACCATCCAGGTGGAGGAAGCCAGTCACTGACTATATGCAACACTGGACCATCCAGGTGGGGGAAGGTAGGCACTGACTATATGCAACACCGAACGATCCAGGTTTAGGAAGGTAGGTATTGACTATATGCAACATTGGACCATCCAGGTGGAGGAAGGCAGTAACTGACTATATGCAACACTGGACCATTCAGGTGGAAGAAGGCAGTGACTGACTATATGCAACACTGGACCACCCAGGTGGAGGAAGGAAGTCACTGACTACATGTAACACTGGACGATCCTGGTGGAGGAAGGCAGTCGCTGACTATACGCAACACTGGACCCTCCAGGTGGAGGAAGACAGTCACTGACTATATGCAACACTGGACCATCCAGGCGAAGAAAGGCAGTCACTGACTATATGCAACACTGGACCATCCAGGTGGAGGAAGCCAGTCACGGACTATATGCAACACTGGACCATCTAGGTTGAGGAAGGTATTCACTGACTATATGCAACACTGAACCATCCAGGTGAAGAAAGACAGTCATTGACTATATGCAACACTGGACCATCCAGGTGGAGGAAGGGAGCCACTGACTATATGCAACACTGGACCATCCAGGTGGAGGAAGGCAGTCACTGACTACATGCACCACTGGACCATCCAGGTGGAGGATGGCAGTCACTGACTATATGCAACACTGAACCATCCAGGTGGAATGAGGTAGGTACTGACTATATGCAACACTGAACGATCCAGGTGGAGGAAGGTAGGTACTGACTATATGCAACACTGGACCATCCAGGTGGAGGAAAGCAGTCACTGACTATATGCAACACTGGACCCTCCAGGTGGAGGTAGGCAGTCACTGACTATATGCAACACTGAACCATCCAGGTGGAATGAGGTAGGTACTGACTATATGCAACACTGAACGATCCAGGTGGAGGAAGGTAGGTACTGACTATATGCAACATTGGACCATCCAGGTGGAGGAAGGCAGTCACTGACTATATGCAACACTGGACCATCCCTGTGGAGGAAGGCAGCAACACTGGCCACAGAGGAAGGCTCACTGACTGCAACACTGAACCATCCAGGTGGAGGAAGGCAGTCACTGACTATATGCAACACTGAACCATCCAGGTGGAGAAGGTAGGGACTGACTATATGCAACACTGGACCATCCAGGTGGAGGAAGGCAGTCACTGACTATATGCAACACTGGACCATCCAGGTGGAGGAAGGCAGTCACTGACTATATGCAACACTGGACCATCCAGGTGGAGGAAGGCAGTCACTGACTATATGCAACACTGGACCATCCAGGTGGAGGACGGCAGTCACTGATTATATGCAACACTGGGCCATCCAGGTGGAGGAAGGCAGTCTCTGACTATATGCAACACTGGACCATCCAGGTGGAGGAAGGCAGTCACTGACTATATGCAACACTGGACCATCCAGGTGGAGGAAGCCAGTCACTGACTGTATGCAACACTGGACCATCCAGGTGTAGGAAGGTAGGTACTGACTATATGCAACATTGGACCATCCAGGTGGAGGAAAGCAGTCACTGACTATATGCAACACTGGACCATCCAGGTGGAAGAAGGCAGTCACTGACTATATGCAACACTGGACCATCCAGGTGGAGGAAGCCAGTCACTGATTATATGCAACACTGAACCTTCCAGGTAGAGGAAGGTAGGTACTGACTATATGCAACACTGGACCATCCAAGTGGAGGAAGGCAGTCACTGACTATATGCAACACTGGACCATCCAGGTGGAGGAAGGTAGTCACTGACTTTATGCAACACTGGACCCTCCAGGTGGAGGTAGGCAGTCACTGACTATATGCAACACTGAGCCATCCAGGTGGAATAAGGTAGGTACTGACTATATGCAACACTGAACGATCCAGGTGGAGGAAGGTAGGTACTGACTATATGCAACATTGGACCATCCAGGTGGAGGAAGGCAGTCACTGACTATATGCAACACTGGACCATCCAGGTGGAGGAAGGCAGACACTGACTCTATGCAACACTGGACCATCCAGGTGGAGGCCGGCAGTCACTGACTATATGCAACACTGGACCATCCAGGTGGAGGACGGCAGTCACTGATTGTATGCAACACTGGACCATCCAGGTGGAGGAAGGCAGTCACTGATTATATGCAACACTGGACCATCCAGGTGGAGGAAGCCAGTCACTGACTATGTGCAACACTGGACCATCCAGGTGTAGGAAGCCAGTCACTGACTATATGCAACACTGGACCATCCAGGTGGAGGAAGGTAGGTACTGACTATATGCAACATTGGACCATCCAGGTGGAGGAAGGCAGTCACTGACTATATGCAACACTGGGCCATCCAGGTGGAAGAAGGCAGTCACTGACTATATGCAACACTGGACCATCCAGATGCAGGAAGGCAGTCACTGACTATATTTAACACTGGACGATCCTGGTGGAGGAAGGCAGTCACTGACTATACGCAACACTGGACCATCCAGGTGGAGGAAGGCAGTCACTGACTATATGCAACACTGGACCCTGCAGGTGGAGTTAGGCAGTCACTGACTATATGCAACACTGGACCCTCCAGGTGGAGGTAGGCAGTCACTGACTATATGCAACACTGAACCATCCAGGTGGAATAAGGTAGGTACTGACTATATGCAACACTGAACGATCCATTTGGAGGAAGGTAGGTACTGACTATATGCAACATTGGACCATCCAGGTGGAGGAAGGCAGTCACTGACTATATGCAACACTGGGCCATCCAGGTGGAAGAAGGCAGTCACTGACTATATGCAACACTGCCAAGGTATATTTAACACTGGAGGAAGGCAGTCACTGACTATATGCAACACTGGACCATCCACCACTCCAGGTGGAGGTAGGCAGTCACTGGCAGTCACTGACTCATTGACTTTATGCAACACTGGACCCTGCAGGTGGAGTTAGGCAGTCACTGACTATATGCAACACTGGACCCTCCAGGTGGAGGTAGGCAGTCACTGACTATATGCAACACTGAACCATCCAGGTGGAATAAGGTAGGTACTGACTATATGCAACACTGAACGATCCAAGTGGAGGAAGGTAGGTACTGACTATATGCAACATTGGACCATCCAGGTGGAGGAAGGCAGTCACTGACTATATGCAACACTGGACCATCCAGGTGGAGGAAGGCAGACACTGACTCAATGCAACACTGGACCATCCAGGTGGAGGACGGCAGTCACTGACTATATGCAACACTGGACCATCCAGGTGGAGGACGGCAGTCACTGATTATATGCAACACTGGACCATCCAGGTGGAGGAAGGCAGTCACTGACTATATGCAACACTGGACCATCCAGGTGGAGGAAGCCAGTCACTGACTATATGCAACACTGGACCATCCAGGTGGAGGAAGCCAGTCACTGACTATATGCAACATTGGACCATCCAGGTGGAGGAAGGCAGTCACTGACTATATGCAACACTGGGCCATCCAGGTGGAAGAAGGCAGTCACTGACTATATGCAACACTGGACCATCCAGATGCAGGAAGGCAGTCACTGACTATATTTAACACTGGACGATCCTGGTGGAGGAAGGCAGTCACTGACTATACGCAACACTGGACCATCCAGGTGGAGGAAGGCAGTCACTGACTATATGCAACACTGGACCATCCAGGTGAAGGAAGGCAGTAACTGACTATATGCAACACTGGACCATCCAGGACGAGGAAGCCAGTCACTGACTATATGCAACACTGGACCATCTAGGTTGAGGAAGGTAGTCACTGACTATATGCAACACTGAACCATCCAGGTGAAGAAAGACAGTCATTGACTATATGCAACACTGGACCATCCAGGTGGAGGAAGGGAGCCACTGACTATATGCAACACTGGACCATCCAGGTGGAGGAAGGCAGTCACTGACTATATGCAACACTGGACCATCCAGGTGGAGGAAGGCAGTCACTGACTATATGCAACACTGGACCATCCAGGTGGAGGAAGGCAGTCACTGACTATATGCAACACTGGACCATCCAGGTGGAGGAAGGCAGTCACTGACTATATGCAACACTGGACCATCCAGGTGGAGGAAGGCAGTCACTGACTATATGCAACACTGGACCATCCAGGTGGAGGAAGGCAGTCACTGACTATATGCAACACTGGACCATCCAGGTGGAGGAAGGCAGTCACTGACTATATGCAACACTGAACCATCCAGGTGGAGGAAGGTAGGTACTTTCTATATGCAACATTGGACCATCCAGGTGGAGGAAGGCAGTCACTGACTATATGCAACGCTGAACGATCCTGGTGGAGGAAGGTAGGTATTGACTATATGCAACACAGAACCATTCAGGTGGAGGAAGGTAGGCACTGAATATATGCAAGACTGGACCATCCATGTGGAGGAAGGAAGGTACTGACTATATGCAACACTGGACCATCCAGGTGGAGGAAGGCAGTACTGACTATATGCAACACTGAACCATTCCAGGTGGAGGAAGGTAGGTACTGACTATATGCAACACTGGACCATCCAGGTGGAGGAAGGCAGTCACTGACTATATGCAACACTGGACCATCCAGGTGGAGGAAGGCAGTCACTGACTATATGCAACACTGGACCCTCCAGGTGGAGGTAGGCAGTCACTGACTATATGCAACACTGAACCATCCAGGTGGAATGAGGTAGGTACTGACTATATGCAACACTGAACGATCCAGGTGGAGGAAGGTAGGTACTGACTATATGCAACATTGGACCATCCAGGTGGAGGAAGGCAGTCACTGACTATATGCAACACTGGACCATCCAGGTGGAGGAAGGCAGTCACTGACTATATGCAACACTGGACCATCCAGGTGAAGGAAGGCAGTCACTGACTATATGCAACACTGGACCATCCAGGTGGAGGACGGCAGTCACTGATTATATGCAACACTGGACCATCCAGGTGGAGGAAGGCAGTCACTGACTATATGCAACACTGGACCATCCAGGTGAAGGAAGGCAGTCACTGACTATATGCAACACTGGACCATCCAGGTGGAGGAAGCCAATCACTGACTATATGCAACACTGGACCATCCAGGTGTAGGAAGGTAGGTACTGAATATATGCAACATTGGACCATCCAGGTTGAGGAAAGCGGTCACTGACTATATGCAACACTGGACCATCCAGGTGGAAGAAGGCAGTCACTGACTATATGCAACACTCGACCATCCAGGTGGAGGAAGCCAGTCACTGATTATATGCAACACTGAACCTTCCAGGTAGAGGAAGGTAGGTACTGACTATATGCAACACTGGACCATCCAAGTGGAGGAAGGCAGTCACTGACTATATGCAACACTGGACCATCCAGGTGGAGGAAGGCAGTCACTGACTTATGCAACACTGGACCCTCCAGGTGGAGGTAGGCAGTCACTGACTATATGCAACACTGATCCATCCAGGTGGAATAAGGTAGGTACTGACTATATGCAACACTGAACGATCCAAGTGGAGGAAGGTAGGTACTGACTATATGCAACATTGGACCATCCAGGTGGAGGAAGGCAGTCACTGACTATATGCAACACTGGACCATCCAGGTGGAGGAAGGCAGACACTGACTCTATGCAACACTGGACCATCCAGGTGGAGGACGGCAGTCACTGACTATATGCAACACTGGACCATCCAGGTGGAGGACGGCAGTCACTGATTATATGCAACACTGGACCATCCAGGTGGAGGAAGGCAGTCACTGACTATATGCAACACTGGACCATCCAGGTGGAGGAAGCCAGTCACTGACTATATGCAACACTGGACCATCCAGGTGTAGGAAGCCAGTCACTGACCATATGCAACACTGGACCATAAAGGTGGAGGAAGGTAGGTACTGACTATATGCAACATTGGACCATCCAGGTGGAGGAAGGCAGTCACTGACTATATGCAACACTGGGCCATCCAGGTGGAAGAAGGCAGTCACTGACTATATGCAACACTGGACCATCCAGATGCAGGAAGGCAGTCACTGACTATATTTAACACTGGACGATCCTGGTGGAGGAAGGCAGTCACTGACTATACGCAACACTGGACCATCCAGGTGGAGGAAGGCAGTCACTGACTATATGCAAGGTGAAGGAAGGCAGTCACTGACTATATGCAACACTGGACCATCCAGGTGGAGGAAGGCAGTCACTGACTATATGCAACACTGGTCCATCCAGGACGAAGGAAGGCAGTCACTGACTATATGCAACACTGGACCATCCAGGTGGAGGAAGGACTAGTCAGTTGGAAGAAGGCAGTGACTATGTGCAACACTGAACCATCCAGGTGAAGAAAGACAGTCATTGACTATATGCAACACTGGACCATCCAGGTGGAGGAAGGGAGCCACTGACTATATGCAACACTGGACCATCCAGGTGGAGGAAGGCAGTCACTGACTACATGCAACACTGGACCATCCAGGTGGAGGAAGGCAGTCACTGACTACATGCAACACTGGACCATCCAGGTGGAGGAAGGCAGTCACTGATTATATGCAACACTGAACCTTCCAGGTAGAGGAAGGTAGGTACTGACTATATGCAACACTGGACCATTCAAGTGGAGGAAGGCAGTCATTGACTTTATGCAACACTGGACCATCCAGGTGGAAGAAGGCAGTCATTGACTTTATGCAACACTGGACCCTGCAGGTGGAGTTAGGCAGTCACTGACTATAAGCAACACTGAACCATCCAGGTGGAGGAAGGTAGGTACTTACTGTATGCAACACTGAACGATCCAGGTGGAGGAAGGTAGGTACTGACTATATGAAACATTGGACCATCCAGGTGGAGGAAGGCAGTCACTGACTATATGCAACACTGGACCATCCAGGTGGATTAAGGCAGTCACTGACTCTATGCAACACTGGACCATCCAGGTGGAGGACGGCAGTCACTGGCTATATGCAACACTGAACGATCCTTTTGGAGGAAGGTAGGCACTGACTATATGCAACACTGAACCATCCAGGTGGAGGAAGGAAGGTACTGACTATATGCAACACTGGACCATTCAGGTGGACGAAGGTAGGTATTGACTATATGCAACACTGAACGATCCAGGTGGAGGAAGGTAGGTACTGACTATATGCAACATTGGACCATCCAGGTGGAGGAAGGCAGTCACTGACTATATGCAACACTGGACCATCCAGGTGGAGGAAGGCAGTCACTGACTATATGCAACACTGGACCATCCAGGTGGAGGAAGGCAGTCACTGACTATATGCAACACTGGACCATCCAGGTGGAGGAAGGCAGTCACTGACTATATGCAACACTGAACCATCCAGGTGGAGGAAGGCAGTCACTGACTATATGCAACACTGGACCATCCAGGTGGAGGAAGGTAGGCACTGAATATATGCAAGACTGGACCATCCATGTGGAGGAAGGAAGGTACTGACTATATGCAACACTGGACCATCCAGGTGGAGGAAGGCATGCACTGACTGTAAGAAACACTGAAACATCCCAGTGGAGGAAGGCAGTCACTGACTATAAGCAACACTGAACCATCTAGGTGGAGGAAGGCAGTCACTGACTGTAAGAAACTCTGAACCATCCCAGTGGAGGAAGGCAGTCACTGACTATAAGCAACACTGAACCATCCAGGTGGAGGAAGGCAGGCACTGACTATATGCAACACTGGACCATCCAGGTGGACGACGGCAGTCACTGATTATATGCAACACTGGACCATCCAGGTGGAGGAAGGCAGTCACTGACTATATGCAACAGTGGACCATCCAGGTGGAGGAACGCAGTCACTGACTTTATGCAAGACTGGACCATCCAGGTGGAGGAAGGCAGTCACTAACTATATGCAATACTGGACCATACAGGTGGAGGAAGGCAGTCACTGACTATATGCAACACTGGACCTTCCAGGTGGATTAAGGCAGTCAATGACTATGATCAACACTGGACCATCCAGGAGGAAGAAGGCAGTCACTGACTATATGCAACACTGGACCATCCAGGTGGAGGAAGGCAGTCACTGACTATACGCAACACTGGACCATCCAGGTGGAGGAAGGAAGTCACTGAGTATATGCAAAACTGCACCATCCAGGTGGAGGAATCCAGTCACTGACTATATGCAACACTGGACCATCCAGGTTGAGAAAGGAAGTCACTGACTATATGCAACACTGGACCATCCAGGTGGAGAAAGGGAGCCAGTGACTATATGCAACACTGGACCATCCAGGTGGAGGAAGGCAGTCACTGATTATATGCAACACTGAACCTTCCAGGTAGAGGAAGGTAGGTACTGACTATATGCAACACTGGACCATCCAAGTGGAGGAAGGCAGTCACTGACTATATGCAACACTGGACCATCCAGGTGGAGGAAGGTAGGTACTGACTATATGCAACACTGGACACTCCAGGTGCAGGTAGGCATTCACTGACTATATGTAACACTGAACCATCCAGGTGGAGGAAGGTAGGTACTGACTATATGCAACATTGGACCATCCAGGTGGAGGAAGGCAGTCACTGACTATATGCAACACTGGACCATGCAGGTGGAGGACGGCAGTCACTGAGTATGTGCAACACTGGACCATCCAGGTGGAGGAAGGCAGTCACTGACTCTATGCAACACTGGACCATCCAGTTGGAGGACGGCAGTCACTAACTATATGCAACACTGGACCATCCAGGTGGAGGACGGCAGTCACTGAGTATGTGCAACACTGGACCATCCAGGTGGAGGAAGGCAGTCACTGACTCTATAACACTGCCATCAGTTGGAGGACTGGCAACCATCCAGGTGGAGGAAGGCAGTCACTGACTATATCCAACACTGGACCATCCAGGTGAAGGAAGGCAGTCATTGACTATATGCAACACTGGACCATCCATGTGGAGGAAACCAGTCACTGACTATATTCAACACTGGATCCAGGTGTAGGAAGGTAGGTACTGACTATATGCAACATTGGACCATCCAGGTTGAGGAAGGTAGTCACTGACTACATGCAACACTCAACCATCCAGGTGAAGAAAGACAGTCATTGACTATATGCAACACTGGACCATCCAGGTGGAGGAAGGCAGTCACTGACTATATGCAACACTGGACCATCCAGGTGGAGGAAGGCAGTCACTGACTATATGCAACACTGGACCATCCAGGTGGAGGAAGGCAGTCACTGACTATATGCAACACTGGACCATCCAGGTGGAGGAAGGCAGTCACTGACTATATGCAACACTGGACCATCCAGGTGGAGGAAAGTCACTGACTCACTGACTATATGCAACACTGGACCATCCAGGTGGAGGAAGGCAGTCACTGACTACATGCAACACTGGACCATCCAGGTGGAGGAAGGCAGTCACTGATTATATGCAACACTGAACCTTCCAGGTAGAGGAAGGTAGGTACTGACTATATGCAACACCGGACCATCCATGTTGAGGAAGGCAGTCACTCCCTACATACAACACTGGACCATCCAGGTGGAGGAAGGCAGTCACTGACTTTATGCAACACTGGACCCTCCAGGAGGAGGTAGGCAGTCACTGACTATATGCAACACTGAACCATCCAGGTGGAGGAAGGTAGGTACTGACTATATGCAACACTGAACGATCCAGGTGGAGGAAGGTAGGTACTGACTATATGCAACATTGGACCATCCAGGTGGAGGAAGGCAGTCACTGACTATATGCAACACTGGACCATCCAGGTGGAGGAAGGCAGACACTGACTCTGTGCAACACTGGACCATCCAGGTGGAGAACGGCAGTCACTGATTATATGCAACACTGGACCATCCAGGTGGAGGAAGGCAGTCACTGACTATATGCAACAGTGGACCATCCAGGTGAAGGAAGGCAGTCACTGACTATATGCAACACTGGACCATCCAGGTGGAGGAAGCCAGTCACTGACTATATGCAACACTGGACCATCCAGGTGGAGGAAGGTAGGTACTGACTATATGCAACACTGAACGATCCAGGTGGAGGAAGGTAGGTACTGACTATATGCAACATTGGACCATCCAGTTGGAGGAAGGCAGTCACTGACTATATGCAACACTGGACCATCCAGGTGGAAGAAGGCAGACACTGACTATATGCAACACTGGACCATCCAGGTGGAGGAAGGCAGTCACTGACTATATGTAACACTGGACGATCCTGGTGGAGGAAGGCAGTCACTGACTATATGCAACACTGAACCATCCAGTTGGAGGAAGGCAGTCACTGATTATATGTAACACTGGACGATCCTGGTGGAGGAAGGCAGTCACTGACTATATGCAACAATGGACCATCCAGGTGAAGGAAGGCAGTCACTGACTATATGCAACACTGGACCATCCAGGTGGAGGAAGCCAGTCACTGACTATATGCAACACTGTACCATCGAGGCGAAGGAAGGCAGTCACTGACTATATGCAACACTGGACCATCCAGGTGGAGGATGGCAGACACTGACTATATGCAACACTGGACCATCCAGTTGGAAGAAGGCAGTCACTGACTATGCGCAACACTGGACCATGCAGGTGAAGAAAGACAGTCATTGACTATGTGCAACACTGGACCATCCAGGTGGAGGAAGGGAGCCACTGACTATATGCAACACTGGACCATCCAGGTGGAGGAAGGCAGTCACTGACTACATGCAACACTGGACCATCCAGGTGGAGGAAGGCAGTCACTGATTATATGCAACACTGAACCTTCCAGGTAGAGGAAGGAAGGTACTGAATATATGCAACACTGGACCATCCAAGTGGAAGAAGGCAGACACTGACTATATGCAACACTGGACCATCCAGGTGGAGGAAGGCAGTCACTGACTATATGCAACACTGGACCCTCCAGGTGGAGGAAAGCAGTCACTGACTATATGCAACACTGATCCATCCAGTTGGAGGAAGGCAGTCACTGATTATATGTACCACTGGACGATCCTGGTGGAGGAAGGCAGTCACTGACTATATGCAACAATGGACCATCCAGGTGGAGGAAGGCAGTCACTGACTATATGCAACACTGAACCATCCAGGTGGAGGAAGGTCACTGACTATATGCAACACTGTACCATCGAGGCTACTATATATGCAACACTGCACCATCCAGGTGGAGGAAGGCAGTCACTGACTATATGCAACACTGGACCATCCAGTTGGAAGAAGGCAGTCACTGACTGGACCATGCAGGTGAAGAAAGACAGTCATTGACTATGTGCAACACTGCAACACTGGACCATCCAGGTGGAGGAAGGCAGTCACTGACTACATGCAACACTGGACCATCCAGGTGGAGGAAGGCAGTCACTGACTACATGCAACACTGGACCATCCAGGTGGAAGAAGGCAGTCACTGATTATATGCAACACTGAACCTTCCAGGTAGAGGAAGGAAGGTACTGAATATATGCAACACTGGACCATCCAAGTGGAGGAAGGCAGTCACTGACTATATGCAACACTGACCATCCAGGTGGAGGAAGGCAGTCATTGACTTTATGCAACACTGGACCCTGCAGGTGGAGGTAGGCAGTCACTGACTATATGCAACACTGAACCATCCAGGTGGAGGAAGGTAGGTACTGACTATATGCAAAACTGAACGATCCAGGTGGAGGAATAAAGGTACTGACTATATGCAACACTGGACCATCCAGGTGGAGGAAGGCAGTCATTGACTCTATGCAACACTGGACCATCCAGGTGGAGGACGGCAGTCACTGACTATATGCAACACTGAACGATCCAGGTGGAGGAAGGTAGGTACTGACTATATGCAAGACTGGACCATCCATGTGGAGGAAGGAAGGTACTGACTATATGCAACACTGGACCATCCAGGTGGAGGAAGGCATGCACTGACTATAAGCAACACTGAACCATCTAGGTGGAGGAAGGCAGTCACTGACTGTAAGCAACACTGAACCATCCCAGTGGAGGAAGGCAGTCACTGACTATAAGCAACACTGAACCATCCAGGTGGAGGAAGGCAGGCACTGACTATATGCAACACTGGACCATCCAGGTGGAGGACGGCAGTCACTGACTATATGCAACACTGGACCATCCAGGTGGAGGAAGGCAGTCACTGACTATATGCAACACTGGACCATCCAGGTGGATGAAGGCAGTCAATGACTATATTCAACACTGGACCTTCCAGGTGGAAGAAGGCAGTCACTGACTATGTGCAACACTGGACCATCCAGGTGGAGGAAGGCAGACACTGACTATATGTAACACTGGACCATCCAGGTTGAGGAAGGCAGTCACTGACTATATGTAACACTGGACGATCCTGGTGGAGGAAGGCAGTCACTGACTATATGCAACACTGGACCATCCAGGTGAAGGAATGCAGTCACTGACTATATGCAACACTGGACCATCCAGGTGAAGGAAGCCAGTCACTGACTATATGCAACACTGGACCATCCAGGTTGAGGAAGGTAGTCACTGACTATATGCAACACTGAACCATCCAGGTGAAGAAAGACAGTCATTGACTATATGCAACACTGGACCATCCAGGTGGAGGAAGGGAGCCACTGACTATATGCAACACTGGACCATCCAGGTGAAGGAAGGCACTCACTGACTACATGCAACACTGGACCATCCAGGTGGAGGAAGGCAGTCACTGATTATATGCAACACTGAACCTTCCAGGTAGAGGAAGGTAGGTACTGACTATATGCAACACTGGACCATCCAAGTGGAGGATGGCAGTTACTGACTATATGCAACACTTGACCATCCAGGTTGAGGAAGGCAGTCACTGACTTTATGCAACACTGGACCCTCCAGGTGGAGGTAGGCAGTCACTGACTATATGGAACACTGAACCATCCAGGTGGAGGAAGGTAGGTACTGACTATATGCAACACTGAACGATCCAGGTGGAGGAAGGTATGTACTGACTATATGCAACATTGGACCATCCAGGTGGAGGAAGGCATTCACTGACTATATGCAACACTGGACCATCCAGGTGGAGGAAGCCAGTCACTGACTATATGCAACACTGGATCCAGGTGGAGGAAGGTAGGTACTGACTATATGCAACACTGAACGATCCAGGTGGAGGAAGGTAGGTACTGACTATATGCAACATTGGACCATCCAGGTGGAGGAAGGCAGTCACTGACTATATGCAATACTGGACCATCCAGGTGGAAGAAGGCAGTCACTGATTATATGCAACACTGGACCATCCAGGTGGAGGAAGGCAGTCACTGACTATATGTAACACTGGACGATCCTGGTGGAGGAAGGCAGTCACTGACTATACGCAACACTGGACCATCCAGGTGGAGGAAGGCAGTCACTGACTATATGCAACACTGGACCATCCAGGTGAAGGAAGGCAGTCACTGACTATATGCAACACTGGACCATCCAGGTGGAGGAAGCCAGTCACTGACTATATGCAACACTGGACCATCCAGGTTGAGGAAGGTAGTCACTGACTATATGCAACACTGAACCATCCAGGTGAAGAAAGACAATCATTGACTATATGCAACACTGGACCATCCAGGTGGAGGAAGGGAGCCACTGACTATATGCAACACTGGACTATCCAGGTGGAGGAAGGCAGTCACTGACTACATGCAACACTGGACCATCCAGGTGGAGGAAGGCAGTCACTGATTATATGCAACACTGAACCTTCCAGGTAGAGGAAGGTAGGTACTGACTATATGGAACACTGGACCATCCAAGTGGTGGAAGGCAGTCACTGACTATATGCAACACTGGACCATCCAGGTGGAGGAAGGCAGTCATTGACTTTATGCAACACTGGACCATCCAGGTGGAGGAAGGTAGGTACTGACTATATGCAACACTGAACGATCCAGGGGGAGGAAGGTAGGTACTGACTATATGCAACATTGGACCATCCAGGTGGAGGAAGGCAGGCACCAACTATATGCAACACTGGACCATCCAGGTGGAGGAAGGCAGCCACTAACTATATGCAACACTGGACCATCCAGGTGGAGGAAGGCAGGCACCAACTGTATGCAACACTCGATCAACCAGGCCAACAAGAATAACAAACACAGGCTAGACTCAACTATATCAAATGTTTCAAATGCTAATTCGTTCTTGTGATGCTGATGTTTCTGTCCCTGACCTTCTCTCACTCTGGAAGACTTATGATAATTTTCCACTTTTCACTCTTAAGCTTTATTAAAAATGTATATGCTTATTGAAACGACAAAAACTGATTGAAATGCTCCGGCGTGTGTAGATGTGCATGAATAGTGTGTGTGTGTGTGTGTGTGTGTGTGTGTGTGTGTGTGTGTGTGTGTGTGTGTGTGTGTGTGTGTGTGTGTGTGTGTGTGTGTGTGTGTGTGTGTGTGTGTGTGTGTGTGTGTTTGTGTGAATCCAATACACAGACATGAATATAGGACCATATTTTTTTCAAACTGCGTTTAGACTCGCGTTGAAATTTTTCGTGTAGTGTTTTGCGTCAGGAATTAATTAGAGAGTGAGGATGCTACCATCTAGGCAAATAGCTAGAATGAAATATGTTAGAGTCTTCTTTAACAAAACACTGTGGTAAAAGTGTCACTTGAAAATTGAATATGCTAAAATGTCTGAGGCTGTGAGACGTAATGGCTTCCAACCTTGTTTCACTGCACGCAGCCATAATGCACTTACCATAAATTCACTTCACTACCTTTCACTGTCATATTTTCTACCTGCATCATGGAAGTATCTTTCTTATTTGAGGAATATATTCTCTTCGTGAATATCATGTCAAAATTTACACATCGTGAATGTAAGTTCGCAAGTCAATTAAATTATATTTTCAGCTTATATATTATCGTTCTGTTTTATCTTATGCAACTTAACAATATTTCGTTTATCAAACATCTTATTAACACTAATGCAAAGTGGAAAACCTCTTCACCTGAAATATTATACCCAGGTAAGATATATTCCCATAATTCCGACTCATCTGCTGAAGAAGACCACTAAGTGAGGCCGTAATGTAAAAAACTTTCTTGCATGTGTTTTACGTTGCTATCCAAGTGTTTCTCTACATATCTGAGATATCCCCGGCACTTCTGGCACTAATATTGGCATTACTCGCAGATATTCTCAGAGCCTCATGTACTGTTCCTTCTCTTTCCCCTTTCTTCCTTTCTCCTACCCAGTTGGAACTACTGTCTTCTGACTGAGTCGCAAAATGACACAGGATTTGCTACTCACTCATCGATTCTAATAATGAATGATTCGTTCTAATAATTTCTCATATAATTTTAAAATCTCCAATAAGAAATGCATAAATAAGAAACATTTTTGGAAAGGAATCTACAGAAGACACTGGACCGTACACGACAACTGTGAACGTGTTGGGAACTGCTCTTAATTCTGAGATTCAAGTGAGTAAGTTAAGAATTTTCTGCCGCTAGGTGTTGTGACTTTTCGAAGTTTTTGAATGTTTTGATTATTATTATTATTACAATATGTCACTAAACCCACAAGGGTCAGACACCACTGCAAGTAGGGTGTGATAACGATTTAATATGTTTGATATTAGACTAGCGAGGGTGGAGTTTGTAAGGGCGGTGAGCAGTGCTAAGGGAACTATAATCGAAGGTTGTGTAATATATCTGTTGCAAACAAAAAAGTCAAAGGAGTCTGTGTCAAAGGTGAGGCCGTCAGCTAGACGGTAGATAAAGTAAGAGTGTTAAAGCGGTGACGACGTTGCAGGCAAATTCTGCGTGTTCGATGTTAGACAGGAGATACCCATGAGTGAGACATGTGTGCCCGATGCGAAGACGGGAAAGCGTAGCCTCCAGTCCACCACACCGATGATAAGACCAAGATCATAACTTCGGCTTGATAGAATGACGTTCATTATGAATCATCTCAGACCAACGTTGTTGCCAACAGTTGCGAAGGTGGCTAGAGATTACAGCAAAATAGTCTGAGGATGGAATACCCCTATATGAAACTTGAAGGTTATATTTACAGCTGACCGCGCATCAAAGTCTGCCAGCTCGTCGCCCTGAACATTACCATGACCAGGGACTCAGTAGAAAACGATTTCTTTGTTGTTACTAGAAATGCGGCGCAACAAAAGTTGAATGCGAAGAGCTAGGAATGAGGCGAGATGCATACAGTTCAGCTGTGAATATGGTAGCTGAGTCTGATAAATGATCTAGCACAATAATGCACGGGAATACTGCTGCAAACCCGACACCGTCACAGGATTTAGAACCATCGGTGTAAACTGCAACGAAGAGAAAAGGGACGGAGTAAACAAAGGCGAAGAGCAAATAATGGACTTCTAGTAACGTCCATTACTGTCCTGTATATAGAAAGATCGTAAAAGTCATGAGAGTGAACAAACAACGGAGGCAATGAGTATCACGTCGATTGTTCAAGAATGGAATTTTCCCCTCTGTATATAGGCTCTGGACAGGTGAGGAGCGATAAATACCTAGATATAAACGTAATCCCTCATGATGGAGAGGATCAAGATCAGAAAGAGTTACGGGAAAAGCCGCAGAATACATCTGGTCTTCATAGTCCAGTGTCGATAAAATTAGGGCTGAATACAGTCGACGGAGAGTTCAACGATCTGCCTCCATGAAAGATGAGCGAGGGTTTTAAGGAGGTTTAGCCGGCTAAGGCAAGTTGCTAGAAGGGCGAAAAATTTGACCTTATGGCGTTCAGGGATACGGGAGCTTTATAGGTATAATGGAGTATTTAAGACGACAGAGTGTCTAGTAAAATTAAACTGGTGCGTTTTAGTAGTGGCCCAAAGGGAAACACGGTTGACAGCATTCTGGAGAGAAGCTGCTACTAGGTGACAGTCAGCGCCTGCACAAGCTATAGTGAAGTCATCAATATAGAATGATGATCAAATATTAAATGGGAGAACAGAGGCCAGATCATTAATGGCTAGTAGGAAAAGAGTGGTGCTGAGGACGTACCCATGAGGGACACCTTCAGTTTGGACGAAGTCCGAGGTCATCAAATTATTAACCTGAACACAAAAATGTCTCTCAGGTAAGACGTTTTTAGTGAAAAGTGGCAGATTGCCTCGGAGGTCCAGATGTTATGCTTCAAGTAGCGTCACATGCCTTTTCAATATAAAAAGAGACTGCGATAACCGAGTGGTTACTAGCAAAGGCATTATGAACATAGGTATCGAAGCGGAGTAAGTAGTCAGTAGTGGAGCGGCCTTTACGACAACCAAATTGACTAGTGGAGAGGCTATTGTGTCTCTAAATACAACACCAAACGTCTATTTACTAGACGTCTCATCAACTTGCAATTTACGCTGGTAAGAACAATGGGATGATAGTGGGAGGTATCATGGCCCGAAGTGCCCGGTTTACAACAAGGCAGAACAATGGTAGTTTCTACAGCTGAGGCAGAAAGTTTTGCGACCAGGTAAGCATAAAAAGACGTAAGAGGACTGTGAGGACTGACGGATGTAAATGCTGAAGCATGCGAATATAACGTCCATCAGGCCCAGCTGCCGACGATCGGCAAGCGGTAGGTGTTAACTCTAATTATAGAACTGTAAAAGACTTCCAACGTGGGCTACAAGGAGGTCGAGAAAATAATACAAGAAGTAGGAGAGGAAAAAGGTCACTTTCATATAAATCAGGAAGCACAGACCAGATAGAGAGAGAGTTTGAGTGCGAAGGTGAAAATGAGTGAGGGTATATGTATTTAAAATATAGAGGGGAAGAGAAGTAAGAAGATCCTCTATGTGATCGCCACGAGAATCACAGTGAAACTCACCCCAGAGGAAATGATGAGCAATAAAATCTCTTATTAAAAGAAAAGGAGGAGGTAGGGAAGAAGTCAAAGATGTCACATCCGGAATAGATAATGGCAAGTAGATGCTGACTTCAGTGTAATGCAGTGAAGTATGAACAAGGACCCGACAGTGTGGTATACTTTGGCGCATAAGAAGTGAAATTTCATTAAAAGTTCCACCAGAAAAAGGATCCGAGGAAAGTCATAAGATATAGCCCGCGACGGGACGGAAAACAACGGAGCGCAATTTTGGTTCTTGCAAAAAGACAGAAACAAGGAAAAACTGGGAGAGCAACACCTGAAGCTCATCATGATGTTATATTCCACTGTAAGTAAGCTATGATTGGCTAATAAAGCGTAACAGCAACCTTTTGTAAGTTACTACTGACCAGGAGAGTAAGTAAAATCAATATGCGGAGGCACTGAGAAACTAGTAAAGCGAGAAGTATTGGGATAACGTAAAGAAAGGCGGTGTGAAAAAAGCAGTGTGAAGAAATGTTCGGAAGGTAAGAATGTGAAGTCTCGGGGGTCGTACCAGTGTCCATCATAGGTGTTGTCTTCTCGATAAACGTGGAGATGACTTCAATTGTCTCAGATGAGAGAGGAGGAGGAGAGAGCTCGGCGGTGGAGGAAGATGTAGTTTGGGTAAAAAGTGGAGAGATAACGGAAGACAACAAAGAAGGGGTAGAGGTGTCTTGCCTGGCAGAAATTTCCTGGAGGGACAAACGAAGGCGCAACTGTACTTGGGGGTGGATGAAGCTCCACAACAGTATCAGATGCATCAGGAGGTAAAGGCTTAGACTCAGAGATACAGAATAACGTTTGGGAATGTTAAGTAGGTGGGGATTGAAGGAGATTTGAACATCAATGATGATGCAGACTTTAGAGAAGAAGGGATACGTGGCGTCGATTTAGACTGGAGGGGGCGGGTGGACGTTGAAATATGTGAGTGGGAAGGTGAAGAAGTAAGATACGATGAGGCTGAAAAATCTCAGAGCTCAGGACTAAGAAGGTTGGACACAGAGTTGACTGTGAAAGGGGTACAGAGGCAATTGTGGAAGCAGTCACCACCGAAGTCTGGGGCCGTCTAGCAACCCTGGAATAAAAGAGCAGTGGGAGTCTCCCTCGGAGGCGGAAATGGGAAATTGCCATGGTGTAAGAGAAGTCCTTCTTCTCTTTAAGACAACGGACCTCCCTTTCTCTTAAGAAAATCGGGCAATGGCGAAAATAAGCCGGGTGTGCCTCTCTGTAGTTAAGGCGAGAGGGAGGGTGGCTGCAGGATGGACTGCGATGGTCAGCAGCATCGCAGACAAGGTATTCTGCCTTTGAGCTGCAATATTTCACCGGGTGGCAGAAGTATCAGCATTTTCTACATTGTTACGGGGTAGGGAACACCTCCCACTCTCGAAGGCGTCATCCCGCTACGTGAACAGATGGTGGCAGTTCATGGCTGTCAAAATTTAGTCTCGCTATGTTCCAAGGATAGAGTTTTTGCCCGCGGGCATGGAGTATGCAACTGTCAGCTTTAATGATAGGAAGATTCTGGAGCTCGAGTTGCTCCAGAATGTCTTCATTACACGCGAGAAAGTGGCGTTGAACGTGGAAAGACAACAGATCCACAGCAAGAATTAAGGGAGATGTACTTGTGAATCGTAAATAGTGTATTGTCAACAACGTAAAGAATTGAAAAATGATGAATCTGCTCTACATTTTGTACTGTGACAACACATGTGCCACTCTTAAGAATGTGGAAGGAAATGTTCTGCCCAACATGGCGAGGGAAGCGCCTTGCTTATGCTATGGCTGAAAAGACAGTCAGTAGTAGACGTTGGTTGGAGCATAAACATTTTTTTCAAGAAGGAATTTGAAATATAGAAAGTAAGGCATAAAATTGCTTAGTTGAACGTTTCTTAGAAGTGTGAGAGGAAACTGAGGTAGAGTCATCAGTTACACGTCTAGGTCGTTTGGATGGAAAGTTTGAGGCAGGTCGTCCTGAGTCGTGTGTATGATCCTAAAATCGACACACTGTATGTGGAGAAGCCGGGATCATAGTCAGTGCTGCGTGGAGGTCAGAAGTTTCTCAATGGGTGGTCGGAACCGTGGTACCAGAGGAGAGTATCGGAATGTTACCCGGATAAGGTACCAGGCTAGCAGAGAAGTCTGAAGAATGATCCAAATGCATGCCAGGGTCTGTAGGGGGTGCTGCAGGAAAGGGCTTGGGAAGAGGAAATTCATGGGTATGGGTCTCCAAGATAAGTTTCCCCTTTATTTATTCAAAAAATATGGGAAATATAATGGGGGAGGGGTTATGTGGAGGAATAGCTTCTAGGAGGAAAGAAAGGGAATGTATACCCCTCTCCGCTCCCGAGAGGGCTCTCATTGCAGATAGCAGTGCAGATGCAACATGGAACCCATCCCATACCTTTCTCTTCATATGGGCAAACCAACAATCCAGGATAGCAAACTCACTTTCACTGAACCACCTCGGTGGACAAAAGTGAGGGCGGCTGGAAACCTACCAAAGGCACACCCTGGAAGTCTGGAGGAAAGTCGGGATATTCCAAGAAGGTCCAGATACGACAACAAATACCACCACCACCAAGGACCTCAACGGAATGGGACGGATAACGACATCCTTTCCCCAGCTTAAGAAATAGAATTCCTGAGGGGAGAACCCCAAAAACTAAAAGCAGGAGAGAAAGGTGGGGGGATGGGGAATAGAGGAAGGATGGGACAGGGAGGGGAAGAATGGGGCAGGAGGAGAAGGGGATAATTTGAGTTAGTCTGACGAAGAACACCAAAAGGTTCAATTCCTCAGACTTAAGCCTCTTTACCACAACAAGGAGCCACCTTAAAGAGGCTCAATGTTCTGACTTACCAAGGGCATCATAGTGTGAGTTTTATTCTTTACAGCAATAGATCCATTTATCACTAAAAAATGTAAAATAAGCGAGACGAATTGGCAGGAAAGATTAGTGAATAACTGAGTAGACTCACACTAGTCAACTCGTTTTCAGCTGATTAGAAATCCGAAGAAACTACATAATTTCCACGAAACTCTTCCATAAAACTTAATATTTAGCTGTATAATTCCAAAAGTTGCCCATCTACTGTGAACGATAAAACTGTCAATCTGGTTCTGACTTACTCTAAGATCTATAAAATATCAATTCATGATGATTTATATTGTAAGATCTGTCGTCTGATTAGGTTAAAACTTTGTTTGTATATTTCGAGCAACGTACCTGTGGCAAACTATAGTTAGTCGCAAGTTTACTGCTTTTTTTGCTGATGTAGGCAGGGTGGGGCGCATTGTTTCGTTCCACGAGTATAATTACTTATGAGCTGAGCACAGAGTGCTAACAGGGGTGAGTTATTGTTCAATCCCCGCCCTTGGTATGGTTTGTTGAAGCGTGAGAAAGGTAGCATTTATAAAGGGATTCAGTGAAACGGGTTAGCCGAACTTGAGTCTTGGAATTGTGAAATACAGTTTCTACACTCGGAAGGAGTGGTGGGGATACTGTATTTCGGAGGGACATCTGAAGTCTAGTATCGGCGCGTCTCTGGCAAGAAAGCGATAAAGTAAATGATAGCGAAATTTTCTTCTCAATTTCGTGTCAGTCTACCTCGGTGGGAGACTGCTGGGGTTTAATAGCATTATAATAATCCTTATTTGCAACAAAAATGCAGTTATTGTTCTTGAAGATATTGTTACCTATTTCTCTATTCTGTCCGTTATTCTTGCTGACAATAGACGTCAAATGAAGTCGACTCTCCAGCAAACTCTGAAGTCAGTAAACTTACATTGCAAGAGATACTATACTTGCCGACTGCAATACCGATAGTGTCCACCATTAATTAATTTATTTTAATCATGTAACTGTAGAAGAAACATGTATCATAGTTATCTTGTGGGAAGCTGCGACATAACTTGTGGGAAGCTGCGACATAACTTGTGGGAAGCTGCGACATAACTTGTGGGAAGCTGCGACATAACTTGTGGGAAGCTGCGACATAACTTGTGGGAAGCTGCGACATAACTTGTGGGAAGCTGCGACATAACTTGTGGGAAGCTGCGACATAACTTGTGGGAAGCTGCGACATAACTTGTGGGAAGCTGCGACATAACTTGTGGGAAGCTGCGACATAACTTGTGGGAAGCTGCGACATAACTTGTGGGAAGCTGCGACATAACTTGTGGGAAGCTGCGACATAACTTGTGGGAAGCTGCGACATAACTTGTGAGAAGCTGCGACATAACTTGTAGGAAGCTGCGACATAACTTGTGGGAAGCTGCGACATAACTTGTAGGAAGCTGCGACATAACTTGTAGGAAGCTGCGACGTAACTTGTGGGAAGCTGCGACATAACTTGTGGGAAGCTGCGACATAACTTGTGGGAAGCTGCGACATAACTTGTGGGAAGCTGCGACATAACTTGTAGGAAGCTGCGACGTAACTTGTGGGAAGCTGCGACATAACTTGTAGGAAGCTGCGACATAACTTGTGGGAAGCTGCGACATAACTTGTGGGAAGCTGCGACATAACTTGTGGGAAGCTGCGACATAACTTGTAGGAAGCTGCGACATAACTTGTGGGAAGCTGCGACATAACTTGTGGGAAGCTGCGACATAACTTGTGGGAAGCTGCGACATAACTTGTGGGAAGCTGCGACATAACTTGTGGGAAGCTGCGACATAACTTGTGGGAAGCTGCGACATAACTTCATCTTTGTTATCGCTTCCTAGAGTTGATCATCTTAGTTATGTCTTTTCAAAATCGGCCATCTTAGCTATGGCTTCAAAGAGCTGACTGTTTTTGCGAGGTTTTCAAGAGTCGACTAACTTGCCTATATCTTTCATGAGTAACTTTGCTCTGTCTTCTAAGAATTAGTTATCTTAGTTATGACTTGCAAGAGCCTACCACCTTACTAGTATCTTCCTTAAGTCTGTCATCTTAGCAAGAGTCGATTATCTTAGCTATGTCTTCAAGAATGAACCATTCTTAGCAAAATCTTTTAAGAGTCGACCACTTCACTTTAGTTTTCCATTGGTCGACTCTCTTAGCCATGACTCATAAAAATCAACCTTCTAAGTTCTCGCTTCTGTGAATTGACCATCTTAGCTGTGCCTTCTAAAAGTCGACCATCATAGCTGTCTTCAAGTGTCGACCATCAGAGTTGTCTTGTAGTCTTACCTATGGCTTCTGAGTGTTGACCATCGCAGCTGTCTTCCAAGAATCGACCACCTTAGTTGTCTTGCATTCTTAGCTGTCTTCTAAGCGTCGACAATCCAAGCTATGTCTTCCAAGAGTAGACAGTCTTATGTGATATCCTCTGTGTCTACCGACTATCTCTCATGTCTACCAGAAGTCGATCATATTACGTGTGTCTACAATGAAATGGGACTCTTACCCGTGTCTTCCAAGAGCTGACCATGTTACTTTTGCCTTTCAAGGAAGCGGAACAATCTGGAAAGTGACGCAATGGAGGCAGGATCCATACGTAGCTTTAAGAATAGGTATGATAAAGTTTATAAAGCAGATAGTGAGTGGACCTAATAGCGACTAGCGAAGAGGCGAGGCTAGGAGCTGCAACTCGATCCTTGCAACCACAAATAGGTAAACATACACACACACACACACACACACACACACACACACACACACACACACACACACACACACACACACACACACACACACACACACACACACAGGGAGAGGAGATGGGACCAGGAAGGAGGTTGTTAATTATCTATTTCCTTGAAGAGGCTTCAGGCACAACAACTGATGAGATTTAGGTAGCAGATGAAAGATCTTTCAGGTGGTGAGACTCAGGTGCGTGAAATGCTGTTGCAAGTTTTCCGAAAAATGAAAAGTACAGAATACACAAGATAATACCGGTCAAAATGACACTAGCATTATAAATATAACGAGATTGCACCTTGTGAAGGAAACCGCTGTTGAGGAGGATGGGTTGATGTCGACTGGCACGAAACATTACAAGAAAGGGAACAGCTGCGGTAAGGAATAGGAATTAGTAGAAAGACAGGAAGGAGAAGCAGAGAGCAAAACAAGAAGTGTGGAAGCTCCATCCTGGGGAGTTGACAAACTCAGTCCCACTATGTAGAAGCTTTGCTTCAAGGTAAACACCAAGTTCAAAGTCATACGATCCAATAAATCCCAACCTGCTTTTCAACTCCAGATTTATAGCACAAAAACAGTTTTACCCCAATCCTCCCCACCTACACCTCTACTCCTAACCACTCCCAGCGCAGAATCCTCGCTCACAACTAAAACTTATCCTAATTTTTTAACTCCCCTCTGTTCCCTCATACTTCTCATCCTCCTTCAATCACACTTACACCCTTTGAAGTGCAGGATCCAGCCCCTCAACCTGCACTTACTTTGCCTGCAACCTCTGGATGAACAGGAACTTTGGAGCCCAAGCACGATAGCATAGTGGAAACTGAAAGTTTGTTATACAATTGCAGATGACGTAAAAAATAAAAGTGGTGGATGGAAAGAGCAGATAGTGGAGGCATACACAGACATTATAACAATAACAGAGACCAAGCTCTCTGAGGTGATATATGTGATCTTCCCAAAAGTAAATTGAACAATGAGAAGAGATGGAAGAAACAGAGGAGGTGAACGAGAGGCATTGCTAATCAGGAGCCGGTGGACTTTTGAGGAAATGGGTGGAAATACCGTAGAAAAGACGAATGACTACATGATACTGACACTCAGAACTGCAGGACCTGAGGTGGGGAGGGCTTTGATCTATCACCCACCACTAAACAGTAAGAGACCAAGACAGGAATATGACAACAACTGGCTATAGTGGACAAGATAACAGAGGTAGCTAGAAGGCCTCACATGGGCAATGCAAAGTTATTGATCATGGGAGACTGCAATCGTAAGGAAACTGACCGGGAAAGTCTGGAGCCACAAAGAGAACCAGAAACATGGAAAGTCAAATTGCTGGAGGTCACAAAAAACTTCAAGAGTCACTATGTTAGGGACACAACCAGAGACAGAGAGGTGATGATCCAACGAGGTTGGGCCTTGTTTTCACCCAAAATAACTCTGTTGTAGAATGCATTGATTATGAGAGTCCTGTCAATGTTAGTGACCATGCAGTACTGAGATCCCATTACCTTGTAGAGGTGAACCTAGATTGAAACGTTGTTCATGAAGGAACAAACCTATCCTTAAAAGAGAAGACTACACAGGGATGAAACAATTCCAAAGTAGAACGCGATGAGAATGGGAGCTAAATGGGAATTCAGTGAACGAAATGGAGAATGTAGTTGAAGGTGCCTGAACGAAGAGAAGAGATTAATACTTAGTGGAGAATGAAGAAACACGGGAAAGAACCAAGGGAACCAGTGCTTCAGCCAGAGGTGCAGGGTAGCAAAAGCTAAATGTGCAAGTGCATGGAAGAAATACAAAATGCAAAGATTGCCGGAAAACAGCGAAACAAACAGAAGAACAAGAAATGAATAGGAGTGGATAAGAAGAGGGGATAAAAGACAATATGAGAGTGACTTAAAATTGAGAGCCAAAAAATGTTTTACAGCAACTTTCGGAAATGAGACAACTATAAAGAACCAAGTAATAAGGCTGAAGAAGGAAGGAATACCACTGTGAATGAACAAAAATCTGCAAAGAGTTAACTCGGTTGGAGTTACAACATATGCAGCTAGGGAGCCCACACAGGCAGTAAATAAGGAAAACTGTCAGAATTATCCATAGAGGACTGGTGTCAGCACCAACAATGCGGGAAGCTGCCAGCACTAACAACACAGGGAAGCTGCCAGCACTAACAATACAGGGAAGGTGCCAGCACCAACAACACAGGGAAGCTGCCAGCACCAACAACACAGGGAGGCTGCCAGCACCAACAACACAGGGAAGCTGCCAGCACTAACAATACAGGGAAGTTGCCAGCACCAACAACACAGGGAAGCTGCCAGCACTAACAACACAGGGAAGTTGCCAGCACCAACAACACAGGGAAGCTGCCAGCACCAACAACACAGGGAGGCTGCCAGCACCAACAACACAGGGAAGCTGCCAGCACTAACAATACAGGGAAGTTGCCAGCACCAACAACACAGGGAAGCTGCCAGCACCAACAACACAGGGAAGCTGCCAGCACTAACAACACAGGGAAGCTGCCAGCACTAACAATACAGGGAAGCTGCCAGCACCAACAACACAGGGAAGCTGCCAGCACTAACAACACAGGGAAGCTGCCAGCACTAACAATACAGGGAAGTTGCCAGCACCAACAACACAGGGAAGCTGCCAGCACTAACAACACAGGGAAGCTGCCAGCACTAACAACACAGGGAAGCTGCCAGCACTAACAATACAGGGAAGCTGCCAGCACCAACAACACAGGGAAGCTGCCAGCACTAACAACACAGGGAAGCTGCCAGCACTAACAATACAGGGAAGCTGCCAGCACCAACAACACAGGGAAGCTGCCAGCACTAACAACACAGGGAAGCTGCCAGCACTAACAATACAGGGAAGTTGCCAGCACCAACAACACAGGGAAGCTGCCAGCACTAACAACACAGGGAAGCTGCCAGCACCAACAACACAGGGAAGCTGCCAGCACTAACAATACACGGAAGCTGCCAACAGAGCCAACATAGAGAAGCTGAAAGCACTGCCAACATAGAGAAGCTGAAAGCACTGCCAACATAGAGAAGCTGAAAGCACTGCCAACATAGAGAAGCTGCCAGCACCAACAACACAGGGGCTCTCGGCAGCCACGTTACCGTCCCACTTTTCCACTTAGGTGCTAACTGCTGAGTAATAGCCTCTTGCAACTTCTGACGAGGAAAGAATGGGCGGATGTGCGTGGGAAACCTAATTACTGCAGAGCCACGCTATTCTAGACCTTACTCCTGCATTGCATTTTGGTTTACCTTCCATCGCGCGTGTGGGGAAAATTGAGCGTTACGCGACGAACCATCATGGATGGAAACGTCAGCCGTTAATCAAGGAAAAGTCTATGCATAAATTGATATTTTTATCCTTCTTAAAATGAGGTTCGTACTGCTTATCGCTGACCTGATGATGGCATTTTGATTAAGCGAGAACACAAGTTTTATCCCGGAAAGAGAACTGGATGTCACACAGGAAGGAAATGGATGACGAGAAGCAAAGGATGCCAGGGAACTGGGAGAAAACAGAGATTGATAAAAGAGGGTAATGATGCAGAGTAAATTATGAGGAGCATAAGTGTAACATGTAACATAATTTTATTGAATATCAAAATGGTATACAATACCGACAGGTTGGTAGGTAAGACACATAGGCAACAGTTAGGCATCTTTATTCCGAAACGTTTCGCCTACACAGTCGGCTTCTTCAGTCGAATACAGAAAGTAGGCAGGAACAGTAGAGATGTGAAGGCGATGTAATCAGTCCATCAACCTTAAAGGCGTAGATTTGAGGTTGTCAGTCCCTCTGGAGAAGTTCAGTTCCATAGTCAGGAAAACACCTTGGATAACTTTTACAAGTGAGAATAGATGGATCTGAGAGGGACGTGACCTCTCAGTGGCTACATTCTCACTACTACTACTACTCTGCACCTCTCCTTCCCACAGTATTTAAGTCTCCGCACTGTCGCTTGATCTTCAATTAGTTCCTGACTATGGAACTGAACTTCTCCAGGCTGAGGGACTGACAACCTCAAATCTACGACTTCAAGGGTGATGGAATGATTACATTGTCTTCACATCTCTAATGTTCCTGCCTACTTTCTGTATTCGACTGAAGAAGCCTACTGTGTAGGCGAAACGTTTCGGAATAAAGTTGCCTAACTGTTGCCTATATGCATGATTTTGTTGGTGGTGAGTTGTTGTAGTGGTGGAGGGCGAGAGTTGTTGTAGTGGTGGTGGGTCAGAGTTGTTGTAGTGGTGGTGGGTCAGAGTTGTTGTAGTGGTGGTGGGTCAGAGTTGTTGTGGTGGTGGGTCAGAGTTGTTGTAGTGGTGGTGGGTCAGAGTTGTTGTAGTGGTGGTGGGTCAGAGTTGTTGTAGTGGTGGTGGGTCAGATTTGTTGTAGTGGTGGTGGGTCAGAGTTGTTGTTGTGGTGGTGGGTCAGAGTTGTTGTAGTGGTGATTGGTCAGAGTTGTTGTTGTTGTGGTGGTGGGTCAGAGTTGTTGTAGTGGTGGTGGGTCAGAGTTGTTGTAGTGGTGGTGGGTCAGAGTTGTTGTAGTGGTGTTGGGTCAGAGTTGTTGTAGTGGTGGTGGGTCAGAGTTGTTGTTGTGGTGGTGGGTCAGAGTTGTTGTAGTGGTGGTGGGTCAGAGTTGTTGTTGTGGTGGTGGGTCATAGCTGTTGTAGTGGTGGTGGGTCAGAGTTGTTGTCGTGGTGGCGGGTCAGAGTTGTTGTAGTGGTGGTGATGAGAGTTGTTGTAGTGATCTTGTTGAGAGTTGTTGTTGTGGTGGTGGTGAGAGTTGTTGTAGTAGTGGTGCTTAGAGCTGTTGTAGTGGTGGTGGAAAAAGTTGCTGTAGTGGTTGCGGGTGAGAGTTGTTGTAGTGATGGTGGGGATAATTGTTGTGGTACTAGTGGTGAGAGCTATTGTAGTAGTGGTGTTGAGAGTTGTTGTAGCGGTGGTGGAAAGAGTTGTAGTGATGGTGGGGAGAGTTGTTGTAGTGCTGGTGGTGAGAGTTACTGTAGCAGTGGTGTTGAGATTTGTTGTAGCGGTGGTGGAAAGAGTTGCTGTAGTGGTTGCGGGTGAGAGTTGTTGTAGTGGTGGTGGTGAGAGTTGTTGTAGTGGTGGTGGGAGTTACTATAGTGGTGGTGGTGAGAGTAGTTGTAGCAGTGGTGGTGATAGTAGTTGCAGTGGTGGTAGTGAGAGTTGTTGTAGTTGAGGTGGATGACAATTGTCATTGTAGTGGTGATTTTAAGAGTAGTTGTAGTGGTAGCGGGTGAAAGTTGTTGTAATGGTGGCTGTGAGAGTTGTTGTAGTGATGATGGTGACAGATGCTGTAGTGATGGTGACAGTTGTTATAGTTGTGGTGGTGACTTTTTTAGTTATGGTGGTGAGAGTTGTTCTTGTTATAATAAGGTTAGGTAAGTTTTCTAAGATTCTTTTGGTGCAAAATAAAAATTTTTATACATTAACATTAATGAAAAAAATATATCTATGAACGTATAAGAGAAATTTTTAGAAAGGACTTAATTTTAAATGAGTTCTTGTTAATTGACCAGTTTTACATATTCGGCACGATATATATATATATATATATATATATATATATATATATATATATATATATATATATATATATATATATATATATATATATATATATATATATATATATATATATATATATATATATATATATATATATATATATATATATATATATATATATATATATATATATATATATATGTATCTATATAATTGTAACCACGAACGAGTGGTCTTGATCAATAACAACACTGCGCTAGCCAAGGATTCGAACCCATGTTGTACTGGTCTGCCTCATGGTAAGCGAGAACCACATGACGCTTTAAACCATAGGACCACCCAACCCTACAAGAATGGCGCAGCCAGCACACAGCTAGCTGATGGGCCGCCATCCGAGGGCATACGGAGGTGGAAAGATTTCATCAGATGTTAAAACCATGATGAGAGCCTTTTGCATGCATTTTCCTAAAGATTGGGATAAATCACTTCCTCTGTTATTGTTCACAATGAGAGAAATTGTGCAGGAATCAACAGGGTACAGTCCATTTGAGCTAATCTTAGGGCACAATGTACGCGGTCCTCTGCGAATGCTCAAGGAAGGACAGATGGGAGAAGACGCCTTCATAGCACTCTACAACCCTTCATCAAGACTGCAGGTGGCCCGTCAGTTATCTAAGGCTAACTTAAAATCTGCTCAAAACACAATAGAGCAGTGATATAACAGAAAGGCAAAGTTTCCCTTCTTCAACCCAGGAGACAAGGTGTTGGCAAAGGAACCTGTACCTGGTCACACTTTAAAAGCTACAGTCATGGGACCAATGGAAATAATTAGTAGTTTCTGATGCAAATTATGTGGTTGCTTCCCTTGATAAGCCCACAAAAAGTAAAATTAACCAAGTAGCCCATATAAAGTCCCAGTAATGACTCTTTTTCTCTACCTCTATATATGACCCTGATTTCTTGTGCATCATTCCAGAGACCCAGGTTAAGCTTTCTAATTCTGTCTTTCTCAAGGACCTTAGCTCTTTACTTTTGGGGCTTTCTGGAGATCAAATAATAAGCCTAACTGCCCTCTTATAAACTATACCCTGGGATATCATGATGCAAATGTCAGAAACACTAAGCTTATTAAAATCTCTCCCTACAAAGTTAATTCCGAGAAACAAAAGCTGCTTCAACAGTAGATAGGATTTCTGTTAGAAAACAGATTAGTTGAGGAGGATTCCAGTCCGTAGGTTTCACTGTGCATCCTTGTTAAGAAGTCTGATGGAGGTTTTCGAATGTGTACAGGTCACTATTCCAGATGCTTACCCTCTGCCACGTTTGTATGATGTAGTGGACTTTGTTTCCAGACTTTGACAGATAAGACGAAGGAAATCTCTGCCTTCTTAACAATATGCAGTGTCCCCATTCGGAATGCGGAACGCGCCAGCAACTTTCCCGAGGCTGATCCATGGAGATATTAAAGGACTTGAAGGCACGACAGCTTATCTGGACGATATAGTAGTAGTAGTAGTAGTATCTGATACGTGGGACTAACAGGTTTCCTGACTTAAGGCTCTCTTCAAGACGTTTAAGAGATTTCAGCTAAATGGAAATCTATGTAAGTCATCCTTTGGCCAGTCTACTATTACTTTTTAGGACCATGAAGTAGGTAGTGTTATAGTAACCCCTAAATTTGCTAAAATATTAGGTTTCTACAGACATTTCTGTGAAAACTTTGCAGATGTTGTAGCCCCCCATAACCTCACGAGTCAGAAACAAAAATTCCGATGGACTCCAGAGTGTCAAGAAGCCAGACGGCTACTTCGTATTGCACCTATTCTCCTGGCTTCCGATTTTTCAAAATCTTTTGAATTACACGTTGATGCATGTAAGTCATGGGTAGGGGGCAGTACTCCTACAGAAATCTGGGGAAAAGTGTTCGTAGCCTGTTGCTTACTTCTCTCCCAAGAATCAACCTCACCAAAGAGCTTACGCCACCATAGAGAAAGAAGCCTTAGCTCTGATATTCGCATTTGAGCACTTTGACGTATTTGTGGGGCAGTCGTCCCAGGCAGTCACAGTCTACAATGATCACAATCCGCTAATTTACCTCAACACCATGAAGAACCACAACACACGTCTAATGAGATGGAGTCTCAGGCTGCATCCCTATAACATTAGAGTCATACATATTGCCGGCAAGTAAAATGTGCTGGCTGACACACTGTCAAGAATTTAGGTTTTTTCTCCCCGTTTATAAATGTTTTTAATTTTTTTTTTAGTGAGGGGACATTCTGCTGCCGTCCGTAGGTGTCTTACACCAGTGTTATCCCTACTGTCTGCTGTCTCGCTCTAGGATAGAGTTTTGCTTTGAATCTCGACAAAAAGTTGGGCCCCATCTAATGAGTTGGATGGGTGAGAGGAAATGCGGTTTGTTTATTATTCAGTGTCATGGCGGCACACTACCCATGGAGGCGGAGGTCTAGTTCTGGCTGTTAAAGCCATTTTGTGGTGGGGGTGTGGCATACAAAGAGTGTTACAATTTATTCGGCATATATCACACTCCCATGTAGGCTGCCTCCAAACCGGCAAATTGGGTGGTAAGGGTTAACGATCAATAGGGTACCCGTCGTTAAATCATTAACTTGGTTCATTGGCCAATCACAGGCAAGCCCGCCAAAGCTGAAGTAACGTGGTTCACTTGTAAGCATTGACAGACTTGCCTAGCTGCTGGTTGAGCACAGTGCACACGCTTTGGCTTATGCTTTGCCATCTGTCACCGTGGTGTACACTTACTATTCGACCTATATAGATATTGTACATACTTGTATATATCATCTGATAAAGGCAAATATACATTATAGTCTAATGTTAAGTTTTGTTTGCTCCACATTCCCATTACGACCAGGTCTGACAGGCCATTCTTTACCTGTGTCCATAGTAATGGGTTTAAGCGGGCAAACAGAATATGTATATCTTAAGTGCAGCCTTGTGAAAGAGGAAAGGTGAAAGAAACTGAAAGAACAGGAAATGATACATAGGAGAAGAGGAGAGTGAAAATATGGACAAGAGGAGAGTGAATGACAAAAAATATCATCAAAGCGACGGGGAGGAAAAGAAAGAAGAACGAAAGGAAGTAGATCAAACGTAAATAGAAGGGATAAGAGTGGAGCGAAAAGAAATGGAAAGGAAGCGAGAGGGTGATGAAAGTTCGATAGGGAAGGGAAGGCGGGAGAGATGTGTGGGAAATAAAAGGTTAGGGGAGAGGAGACGGAAGAGGAGGGGAAAGGAAGGTACGAAGCTAAATGTAGTGGAAATGTAACCAGGAGAAACACAGTAAAGTATTGAGGTGTGTGTGTGTGTGTGTGTGTGTGTGTGTGTGTACTCACCTATTTGTACTCACCTATTTGTGGTTGCAGGGGTCGAGTCATAGCTCCTGGCCCCGCCTCTTTACTGATTGATACTAGGTCCTCTCTCTGCTTAACGAACACTATCATAACTCGTCTTAAAAATAATTAAGGTTCTTTCCAGACTATTCCACTTCCTGACAACTCTGTGACCAAAGAAATACTGCCTAACATTGCTTTGACTCATCTGAGTCTTCACCTTCCAATTGTGTCCCCTTGTTTCTGTGTTCCATCTCTGGAACATTCTGTCTCTGTCTACCTTGTCAATTTCTCGCAGTATTTTATATGTCGTTATCATGTTTCCGATAACATTCCTGTCTCTCAGTGTCATCAGGCAGATTTCCCTTAACCTTTCGTCGTAGAATATTTCCCTTACCTCCGGGACTAGTTTTGTTGCAAACCTTTCCACACTCTCTAATATCTTGGCGTGTTTGACCACTTATGGGTTCCAAACTGGTGCTGCATACTCCAGTATGGGCCTGAATAGCGTTCCAATACTGAGGTATCGGAGCGCTATTCTTGGGTTTGTCAGGCGCCCATATGCTGCTGCAGTTATCTGGTTGATGTGCGCCTCGGGAGTTAAATTCCAGTTGGTGGGGTTAAATTCCAGGAGCCAGTTGCTGGACCAGTCTTCCAACCTGTCTAGGTCCCTTTGTAGTCCTGTCTGATCCTCACCCGACTGAATTTTCATTAACTTCACATCATCTGCAAACAGGGACACTTTTAAGTCTATCCCTTCCGTCATGTCATTCACATATACCAACAACAGCACTAGTCTTGGGACTGACCCCTGTGGATCCCCGCTCGTCAAAGGCGCCCACTTTGACATCTCGTCACGTACCATGACTCGTTGTTGCCTACTTGTCAGGTAATCTCTGATTCCTTGCAGTGTCTTTAATGTCATGCTTGCAAAGTCCTCTAGCTTTTGCACTAATCTCTAGTGTGGAACTGTGCGAATGCCTTCTTACAGTCCAATAAAATGCAATGTACCCACCCCACTCTCTCTCTCTCTGGTCTTCTGTTCCCTGTCATACAACTCCAGTAAGTTTGTGACACAGAATTTCCCTTCCCTGAAACGATGTTGGTTGTCGTGTACATCTTTTCTAGGTGTTCCGCCAATCTCCTCCTGATAATCTTCTCCATACTTGGCATACTATACATGTCAATGACACTGGTCTGTAGTTTAGTGCCTCATATCTATCACTTTTCTTAATAATTGGGACTACCTTTGCCGTCTTCCATACCACAGGTAATTGCACAGTTTCAATTGATGTGTTGAATTTTTTTGTTAGTGGCACACACAGCGTCTCTTCTCCCTCTCAAAGGACCCACTGGGAAATGTCTGATCCCACCCGCCTTTGAGGTATCTAGTTCACCTAGCAGCGTCTTCACCTTCTCCTCAGTTGTGTACATTTCGTCCACCACTTGTTGATGTATCCCTTTCTGGTGTACCCCACTATTCCCACTTTCCGGAATCCTTCCTGTCTCCACTGTAAATACTTTTTTAAATCTCATTTTGAGCTCTTCACATATTTCTCGGTCGTTTCTTGTGAACTCCCCTCCTTCCTTCCTTAGCCTAATTACTTGGTCCTTGACTGTTGTGTGTGAGTGTGTGTGTGTGTGTGTGTGTGTGTGTGTGTGTGTGTGTGTACTCACCTAATTGTGGTTGCAGGGGTCGAGACTCAGCTCCTGGCCCCGTGTGTGTGTGTGTGTGTGTGTGTGTGTGTGTGTGTGTGTGTCTGTGTGTGTGTGTGTGTGTGTGTGTGTGCGTGTGTTTGTGTGTGTGTGTGTGTGTGTGTGTTTCTGTGTGTGTGTGTGTGTGTGTGTGTGTGTTTGTGTGTGTGTGTGTGTTTGTGTGTGTGTGTGTGTGTGTGTGTGTGTGTGTGTGTGTGTGTGTGTGTGTGTGTCTGTGTCTGTGTCTGTGTCTGTGTCTGTGTCTGTGTCTGTGCGTGTCTTTCAGTTTACTCAGGTTACCTGTGTGTATCCTCTTCAGTTTGGAGTCTTCTCATTAGTTTTAGGTCATCATCAAAAATGAAAGTTGTGTCAGTCCCCTCTGGCAGGTCATTAATGCATTTTAGGAATAATAAATTGCCTAGAAATTATCCTTGAGGAATAACAATTGCTACACTTACCCATCATGAGAACTTCCTACAGCTATATACTTTTGCTTCGGCATAAGAATCATTATTTCCTGAATTTTCCTTCGCCGAATACTTCTTTCATCTTTCACTCTATCTATAAGCAAAGAATGTAAAATTCTCCCCCCACCCCTTCATCCAACAAATGTTTATATCCAGCTATCACCATTTCTATCTATGTTCTCCCAAATCCTGGCACTGCTTTCTACCCTCCACCTTCCTCCCTCAGTTTATTTGAGATTTGGTTTCCCGTTTCTTCGTTCTTCGAGTTTTGACAGGTTAAAAACATTACCTTCCTTCAGTAGGCAAACTGCTAATCCCTACACTAGTCTGCTAATGAGTCAGTCACTTTTGGTGGTGCAAAATTTTGGTGGAGCTGAGTGTGTTTGAGTTTCATATATTTACCTATATGTGCTCACCTAAATGAGGGTGTAGGGGTTGAGTCTCATCTCCTGGCTCGTCTCTTCGTTCCTCCCATTGAAAACCTTATCAGACCTCTTCTTAATGTTATGTATAGATTCTTCCTCTGCCACTTCATTCTCCATGTCGCTCCACTTCATGACTAATTTACGGCTGAAGAGATATTTCCTAACGTCCCTGCGACTCATCTGTGTTTTTATATTCTAAATGTGACCTCGTATTCCTGTTTCCTGTCTCTCAAACAATCTGTTCCTTTCCAGGCGATCAGTTCCTCTCAGAATTTTGTACATTCTTGCAGTCATTCTATCCCCGAATGCTATCAGGTTGAGCTCCCTTAAACTCTTCTCAGGTCACTGGACATATCCCTTAGTCCCAGGACCAGTCTCTTTGCGAACCTCTCCGCTGTGTCCAATTTCTTTTCATGCTTCATTAGGTGTGGGTTCCATACGGGTGCTGCATATTCTAATATGGTTGTAACTTACACAGTGTCGCGAATGACTCCTTACTAATATTTAAGAACATAAGAAAAAAGGAACACTGCAGCAGTCCTACTGGGTCATGCGAGGTAGGTCCAGTTCTCCTATCGGCTTGAACCAACGCCCTGACGTAGTCAGGTCAGGCCACATTCACTTAAGGAAGGAGCACGGCATCTGACCTAGTAGCACAAGCTAGTCGGGTACAACTCACACCCACTCAAGTGTTTATCTAACCTATTTTTAAAATTACATAACGTCTTAGCTTCTATTGGCGGTACTTGAGAGTTTGTTCCCATCTAATTACATCTGCAACGTAAGAAGGATGAAACTGAAAGCAATGGAGTCCTGGCGTAATTCAGCTTGTAATTTGCACTAAATAATTTGACTACCTTATCACTAATGTCTGTGTTAATCACTTCAAGAATTCTTTTGTTATCTTAAGCTATAATATTTGGTACTGAAAACGTATGCATTGTTCTTCTAACTTTTCCTCAATATAATAAAATGAACGCATTCTAATATTCACTTTTATTTTGGGTGAGTCTTGGAGTAAATTATATTTTTCAACGCTAGCTCATATCCTACATGAATTTCCCCATCTGATTTATTTATTTAATGTACCAGTATTTGTAAAAGCAGTTGGTGCAATGGCAGAGTAAAACTCGGCTCAGACACCACTACTTAAATACAATATCAATATGTGTCCAGATATCTGACTCACACACTCTTAGTCTATTGTAATTCAAAGTGGTATTACAAAATATTATATACACACACCTCAGTGTCAGTTGACGAGCATCCTGTTGTAAGCTTCTTAGATGTTGTATCTTTAGTTACGAGTTCCTAATAAGATTTAGAGGTACATCCAAACTGCATAAATAATGACTTGTTTTGTTCATGTCTTTGGAAATAATCTTTTACTGTACTGCATGTCATTTTCACCTAATATATTTAATATTTTGATAATATTTTGACTGCTTATATAGGTAATTAGACCACTGTTGCAATCTATGAAAAGGACGCAATGAATATATAGCGTCCTTTTAAATAAACTTCAGTAATATAATTTTACATTACTGATGTTTTAATTAAGAGCTACAATGAAAATTTCAGGTTTTATATTATTATTTGACTTATTACATTAGCTTACATATGTAGACAGGATGTAACCACTACATCTTTCACTGTGCTTGCTGTTGGAGAGGTTTGATTGGCTGCCAGCGCTTGCAAACTACCTGCCCGCTTATTTCACAGTTGGTGTCAGGCGTAAGCTGTTACCAGTCACCTGATGTCAGAGCTGCAGGACTTGCTTTCCCCTCTCTCTATCGTTGCTTCTAGTGGGGAAAACATTGCTTTTCTCTGCTCTGTCATCTTGTGTGATTTAGACTTTGTTTGTGGTAGAGTATGTCTTCGGTAGGGAGCGGAGGCATACTTCACATTATTTAGACATAGTGATATTTCACGTTTTTCAGAAGTTGTGTCGTGGAGACACTTTATATCTCTGACCCAAGTTTAACTCTCGACCTACATTGTTCTGGCATCTACATACTGTCGTAGTTGGATTATTTCTCATTGCTGAACTCTGTTTCAGCAATAAGGGAGTTTTATGCCTTTAAGGATTTGCTGATGGTCCCCCAGTTGGTGTCGTTTTTTGTTTCCTTGTTCTTGCCTGATGCCGTGCTACTCTGCTACTTCGAATATTATTGTTGTTTGGTGAATGTGTAGTCTTATTGTTCAAGCAAGCTGTTTGTCTTAATCACTGAGAAGTTACCATATTTAGGGACTTTGTCCTGTCAGTCAACTTCTGAGTTGAGTCTTACTGAGCACACACACACACACACACACACACACACACACACACACACACACACACACACACACACACACACACACACACACACACACACACACACACACACACACAAATATATATATATATACATAGTTACTTTCTTATATTATTAGTATAATGAATGAATCTCACAGCAACGTGCCCGATGGTACATATTAAGAATATTTAAAGTGCCTACAGCGCCTACAGCGCAGTTTGTAAAGCACAGAATAGGTATACGCAAATATAATAAGATATACTACAAGAGAACTGTAGGAGCTTATCTCCTTTATTATTCAGTTTACATTAACTGTGAAGATAACCACCTAGATACCTTTGTAATTAAAATCTCAAAATTTATTTAGTTGGTTTATATTCATCCAGATGTGATTCCAAAGTCACATTGAGAAGCCACTTAAATTTATAGGATAACAAGAATAGGATATATTTTGACAGACTGTTACGATACGAAAAACATGCTAGGTGCTAGACGGAGGTTAATAAGGTGATATTCTAGTATTCCTTAGAGATATCTATACTTACAGATACCGCATATTGTAACAATCATAATTTTCATTTTAAGAGACAATTGAATTGATCTTTTAAACTAATTATAGACTTGACGTAATCAACATTTCTTAATAAAGTTCTGATATATATGAGAATTATTAAATCTGGTGCCGTTGGGGACGATTGTCTTGGACTGAGTCAGTAAACTGTTAGTTGATTCCACCACTTTACTGCACAGAAATAATTTTAATTTCTTCAACTCTTTCTTCTCCTTTGTCGTTTCCTTCTCATGTTTCTCCTTATCCTTTATGAGTGAGGTGAGTTATGTGTTTCCTTATTATCCTTGATGGGCGAGGTTTGTTTTCACCTGCTGGAAGAAATCTTAGGAATTTTCCCACCAGGTTTCATTACCTTCCCAGTAACAGATGTCAGAGGTGGGAAGGGACAGGTACTTTCTTACCCAATATGGATGTAGAAGCAACACTGAATTCCTTCATATTTTACCAGATAAGTTTGATATAAAGTCAATGATTAAGAGCAGCAATAATGACAACACCTCTCAGAGACGCCGGCCATCTTGAAAGCAAAGTCTGATCTCTCTATCATATTTTTCATTTTATTTATGATAAGAAGATTAAATACGAACTTTTTCCTATGAAGGTTTTTCAGAAGAAACTGAAGTACAATTTACATGTGAATTATTAAACTGAATTAACGATGTTTTACACTCGTTTTTCTTCATCCAGTTTAACAGGAGCATCACGTCCTCGCAGACAATAATTTTTTCATAATGTAGTTAAATCACTCTCGTTTATCCACGATTTAAAGGAGGGATCATAACCTTTAATTGAGGCTTTTAAAGTGTCTTCCCAGTAATCTTTTTTCTAAGTCCTAGTCTATTAGCCAGGTATCTTGTATCAGTTTAGACCATTATAATAAGCCTTTTATGGGTTTACCATTTAAATATTTAAGGAATTGCGCAGCTATTGGCTGTAAAGTGTCAACCCGACGACCCCAGACAACACTTTCTTTGAATTTTGTATAATAAGTTATTTTTTTAATCTGGGAGTTTTAATCACAGAAAATCACTCGTACATCTTCCCACCAGATTAGTCATTACGGGATCTATTCTTATCCTTACTTTTTACTTTATAGTTTACAAAAATTGGTCTTGGATATCATCCAGGGAGTTTAAATCATGCACTTCTGGCATCAGTTTCTGAATGTGGAATAATTTTATATGACCATTTTCCTTCAATAACTCGGTGATAGCCGTCTTATCGTTTAAAATTTCCTGAGAAATATCAATTTTTTACTAGTTAAATAATCCCTTTCAATTTTATTAAGAAATTCTTTCCTCAGATCTGTGTAGAGACGAGAAATTCCTTCAGACTCCTTACTTTCCAAAATTATTTGGAAAGTGAATGTAGATAACAGTCATATATCATCAAAATTAATAATTCAAATGAGCTATTCACAGCATTTTTTGTTTTTTTGGAAGAAATTTTGTATGCTTATCTATGATTCATAACTTTTGAAAATATATTTAAAACAGCTGAAGTGCTGGGTCCATTCTTCCTTTTTAACATAAATCTTGTACCTGTAACTTACACTGGATGATGCTAACAGTAAGTCATCCATTTTACAAGTTACAATCACCCATGGCATCAGGTCCAATATCTTTTTTGTAAGAAACTTTCTAGTGTGCAAAGCAGGAATTATTGATATCAGAGGATCCTTGAGATCATCCATTGATAAAATCAGGATTAACTTTCCTGTGTATAAACATTTAACTCTTGCGAGTGCTTAGACAGATCGTATATCTAAATCTTTAAAATACACTTCGCATGTTTCTTGATATACAGTGTGATGGGGTTTATTACTGACAGTTTTCTAGCAAAGCTGGAAGTTTTACAGGCTCTGGTGGCCTGGTGGTTAACGCTCTCGCTTCACACGGTGAGGGTCTGGGTTCGATTCCCAGCCAGAGTAGAAACATTGGACGTGTTTCTTTCCACTTGTTGTCTATGTACCCCATCAGTAAAATGGGTACCTGGGTGTTAGTCGACTGGTGTGGGTCGCATCCTGGGACACTGACCTAAGGAGGCCTGGTCACAGACCGGGCCGCGGGGGCGTTGACCCCCGGAACTCTCTCCAGATAAACTCCAGATAAGATGTGCAATTCTGTAATTGAAATCTGATCGATTTTCAGTTTTTGGCATATCCTTAAATTCTTTAGCCCTCTCCTTTTTGAATATCTGTCTAGACTCTTGTCCAAGATCGAGTATCTTGAACAAAATGCAGTATGTGGTATTCAGGATAAAATATATATACTATATTTCACTTCATGAAACAGATTTCATGTTATCAACATTATACTCAACTTCCTCTGACTGCCCATGGTAAAGATATTGAGAATGACACGGCATGTTGAGTCCTTGAGCAAGAGGTCTAGTGCAACCATTAAAGTATGTTGATTACCCATTCAGATATCTTCGGAGTTAACCATAATTTCTTATAAATTTAGTTTATGGGTAATATGTGTAGCTTGTTGTAAAGGACAGGTAGTAACATCGCAAATAATGTTCGATTTACTTGAGATTCGGTCTTATGTTGTCAGCGACGAAGTAACTTTTTCCTGAATTTCGAAATCCAGATGAGATTATTCAACTGGATATGTAAAGATGTCAATATCCATCAACCTGAATACTTGGAAAATCATCTTGAGACGATCCCTCATTTAGAAAGTTAATTAATAATAAAAAACAGAAAGGCGCAACACCGTGACTGCAACAATACGCGAATAACGCGCGTATAGCAGAGAGGAGCTTACGATGACGCTTCGGTCCCACTTGGACCATTTACATAGTCAGTGTGACTTTGTAAATGTTCCCACGTCTCCTAAGCTCCTCTGTCCTATGTGCAGGTTATTTGCGTATTAATAATAAACAGATTTTAGATGGAGAGGCCAGAGGATGGAGTGTGATACACAGGAAATGCAAATGAGGCCAGAGACTGGATCCATGCGAGACAGAAAGCAGAGAAAACGTCAGATGAAACAAACACAGAAATAGATAATTAAGGCTCCCTACTGAATCTATGGCGCAACAAGATAAGAGCAATTATCTGATAACAACAGAGACGGGGGAAATCCCCTACACCTGTTAGCCTATTCATAATGTTTTGCGGTTGTAGTGGTGGCTGGCTGGCGCATCTTTGCACTTCATGCTACTGTTAGGATGTGTATATACCCCACTGCAGTGTTGGAGATATGTTCAGGTTTTTGAAGTGTAGTATCGGCACGCCTGTGACAAGACAGTGATGGAGTGAGTAATTATGAAAGTGTTTCTTCTTTTTCGAGTCACGAAACGGCCGATTTGATATATATATATATATATATATATATATATATATATATATATATATATATATATATATATATATATATATATATATATATATATATATATATATATATATATATATATATATATATATATATATATATATATATATGTGTGTGTGTGTGTGTGTGTGTGTGTGTGTGTGTGTGTGTGTGTGTGTGTGTGGATTAAAGTACAGGTTGGATGCGAGAAGTGGGTCATAATAAGCGTGTATGCACCTGGAGGAAGAAAGGAATGCAGAGGAGAGAGAGAGATTTTGGGAGATGTTAAGTGAATGTACAGGAGCCTTTGAACCAAGTGAGAGAGTAATTGTGGTAGGGGACCTGAATGCTAAAGTAGGAGAAACTTTTAGAGAGGGTGTGGTAGGTAAGTTTTGGGTGCCAGGTGTAAATGATAATGGGAGCCCTTTGATTGAACTTTGTATAGAAAGGGGTTTAGTTATAGGTAATACATATTTTAAGAAAAAGAGGATAAATAAGTATACAAGATGTGATGTAGGGCGAAATGACAGAAGTTTGTTGGATTATGTATTGGTAGATAAAAGACTGTTGAGTAGACTTCAGGATGTACATGTTTATAGAGGGGCCACAGATATATCAGATCACTTTCTAGTTGTAGCTACACTGAGAGTAAAAGGTAGATGGGATACAAGGAGAATAGAAGCATCAGGGAAGAGAGAGGTGAAGGTTTATAAACTAAAAGAGGAGGCAGTTAGGGTAAGATATAAACAGCTATTGGAGGATAGATGGGCTAATGAGAGCATAGGCAATGGGGTCGAAGAGGTATGGGGTAGGTTTAAAAATGTAGTGTTAGAATGTTCAGCAGAAGTTTGTGGTTACAGGAAAGTGGGTGCGGGAGGGAAGAGGAGCGATTGGTGGAATGATGATGTGAAGAGAGTAATAATGGAGAAAAAGTTAGCATATGAGAAGTTTTTACAAAGTAGAAGTGATGCAAGGAGGGAAGAGTATATGGAGAAAAAGAGAGAGGTTAAGAGAGTGGTGAAGCAATGTAAAAAGAGAGCAAATGAGAGAGTGGGTGAGATGTTATCAACAAATTTTGTTGAAAATAAGAAAAATTTTTGGAGTGAGATTAACAAGTTAAGAAAGCCTAGAGAACAAATGGATTTGTCAGTTAAAAATAGGAGAGGAGAGTTATTAAATGGAGAGTTAGAGGTATTGGGAAGATGGAGGGAATATTTTGAGGAATTGTTAAATGTTGATGAAGATAGGGAAGCTGTGATTTCGTGTATAGGGCAAGGAGGAATAACATCTTGTAGGAGTGAGGAAGAGCCAGTTGTGAGTGTGGGGGAAGTTCGTGAGGCAGTAGGTAAAATGAAAGGGAGTAAGGCAGCCGGGATTGATGGGATAAAGATAGAAATGTTAAAAGCAGGTGGGGATGTAGTTTTGGAGTGGTTGGTGCAATTATTTAATAAATGTATGGAAGAGGGTAAGGTACCTAGGGATTGGCAGAGAGCATGCATAGTTCCTTTGTATAAAGGCAAAGGGGATAAAAGAGAGTGCAAAAATTATAGGGGGATAAGTCTGTTGAGTATACGTGGCAAAGTGTATGGTAGAGTTATTATTGATAGAATTAAGAGTAAGACGGAGAATAGGATAGCAGATGAACGAGGAGGCTTTAGGAAAGGTAGGGGGTGTGTGGACCAGGTGTTTACAGTGAAACATATAAGTGAACAGTATTTAGATAAGGCTAAAGAGGTCTTTGTGGCATTTATGGATTTGGAAAAGGCGTATGACAGGGTGGATAGGGGGGCAATGTGGCAGATGTTGCAGGTGTATGGTGTAGGAGGTAGGTTACTGAAAGCAGTGAAGAGTTTTTACGAGGATAGTGAGGCTCAAGTTAGAGTATGTAGGAAAGAGGGAAATTATTTCCCAGTAAAAGTAGGCCTTAGACAAGGATGTGTGATGTCACCGTGGTTGTTTAATATATTTATAGATGGGGTTGTAAGAGAAGTAAATGCGAGGGTCTTGGCAAGAGGCGTGGAGTTAAAAGATAAAGAATCACACATAAAGTGGGAGTTGTCACAGTTGCTCTTTGCTGATGACACTGTGCTCTTGGGAGATTCTGAAGAGAAGTTGCAGAGATCGGTGGATGAATTTGGTAGGGTGTGCAAAAGAAGAAAATTGAAAGTGAATACAGGAAAGAGTAAGGTTATGAGGATAACAAAAAGATTAGGTGATGAAAGATTGGATATCAGATTGGAGGGAGAGAGTATGGAGGAGGTGAATGTATTCAGATATTTGGGAGTGGGCGTGTCAGCGGATGGGTCTATGAAAGATGAGGTAAATCATAGAATTGATGAGGGGAAAAGGGTGAGTGGTGCACTTAGGAGTCTGTGGAGACAAAGAACTTTGTCCTTGGAGGCAAAGAGGGGAATGTATGAGAGTATAGTTTTACCAACGCTCTTATATGGGTGTGAAGCATGGGTGATGAATGTTGCAGCGAGAAGGCTGGATGCAGTGGAGAAGTCATGTCTGAGAGCAATGTATGGTGTGAATATAATGCAGAGAATTCGTAGCTTGGAAGTTAGGAGGAGGTGCGGGATTACCAAAACTGTTGTCCAGAGGGCTGAGGAAGGGTTGTTGAGGTGGTTCGGACATGTAGAGAGAATGGAGCGAAACAGAATAACTTCAAGAGTGTATCAGTCTGTAGTGGAAGGAAGGCGGGGTAGGGGTCGGCCTAGGAAAGGTTGGAGGGAGGGGGTAAAGGAGGTTTTGTGTGCGAAGGGCTTGGACTTCCAGCAGGCATGCGTGAGCGTGTTTGATAGGAGTGAATGGAGACAAATGGTTTTTAATACTTGACGTGCTGTTGGAGTGTGAGCAAAGTAACATTTATAAAGGGGTTCAGGGAAACCGGCAGGCCGGACTTGAGTTCTGGAGATGGGAAGTACAGTGCCTGCACTCTAAAGGAGGGGTGTTAATGTTGCAGTTTAAAAACTGTAGTGTAAAGCTCCCTTCTGGCAAGACAGTGATGGAGTGAATGATGGTGAAAGTTTTTCTTTTTCGGGCCACCCTGCCTTGGTGGGAATCGGCCAGTGTGATAATAAAAAAAATAATATATATATATTTATATATTTTATATATATATATATATATATATATATATATATATATATATATATATATATATATATATATATATATATATATATATATATATATATATATATATGGAATTTTTTAGCGTGAGATCTTTCGTAATCTCGTGCGTCATCAGGAGCCATACAATGTTGCAAGGTTATCCTTAGATAGTAGTGACAAAATTTTCTATGAGGCAAGACAGAAGCATAAAGTGTTGGGCCACGCCCCGTCACTTCCCCGACCCTTCACTTCCCTTTTCGGGGTAGGGGGAAGGAGGAATCTCAGAGATTCACAGAAAGTCAGTTACAGAATATTAAGGAATGGTGGTAGTATGCCTGGAACCGCATCTAATCGACATTAACTGATCTAGTCACGTATTGAATCATTTTAACTAAGTAGTAAATACACCCACACACCACTCAGGCCTAATGTAACTTTACATTAATATAGGAATCAGATGTGCTAGTTGTCACCCTGCCCTACCACACGTCAGACAATATTCCAAAAATAGCCGGCAGAGAAAATTCTCTAGGAAAATGCCTGTATACTTACCTACCCCCAGTGTTTAATAACACTAAGACCCCAGAGGATATCCTGGGAAACTTACATGTATGCACTGTTATTCTAGGAAATTCATATATATGTTACAATGCATGTTATCCCTTTGAAACTAACATTTGTTTGTACAAATCACATAAAACTGTGTAACTATACTCGTACACAGGGCAAAAACTTACTACCACTATTAAATAATATTATCAAAACAGTACTACTAGCTACCTATCACAGTACTCACGAAATCGTAATGACACGATTGCAAACAAACCAAACCACGGGTGGGGATAGAACCCGCTGGTCCAGTGGCTAACGCGACGGTCTGGAGTTTTGAGACTCTCTGATCGCGGGTTCTATCCCCGCCCGTGGTATGGCTTGTTTACCTGTCACAGTATACCATCAATAAGGAACTAGTATAGAAGTAAATAATATAAAATATCGACACAATTGGAAAATAAATACACAAGCTTCTACAGTGAGAAATATTACTGTCATAAGTGATGGTGAAAGGTGGTGTTGGGTGGTGATAGTGTTAGGTGTTGATGATGCTTGCAGGTGATGACAGGTGTTAGGGCTGGTACGTCGTGCAGATGGTAGTAGCTACATTACGAAATATTGCTGGTGGTGAGTGATGGTGGAGAATGATGGTGGAGAGTGATGGTGGTAAGTGATGGTGGAGAGTGATGGAGGAGAGGGATAGTGGAGAGTGATGGTGGAGAGTGATGGTGGTGAGTGATTGTGGAGAGTGATGGTGGTGACTGATGGTGGAGAGTGATGGTGGTGAGTGATGGTGGAGAGTGATGGTGGAGAGTGATGGTGGAGAGTGATGGTGGTGAGTGATGGTGGAGAGTGATGGTGGAGAGTGATGGTGGTAAGTGATGGTGGAGAGTGATGGTGGAGAATGATGGTGGAAAGTGATGGTGGAGAGTGATGGTGGAGAGTGATGGTGGTGAGTGATTGTGGAGAGTGATGGTGGTGACTGATGGTGGAGAGTGATGGTGGAGAGTGATGGTGGAGAGTGATGGTGGAGAGTGATGGTGGTGAGTGATTGTGGAGAGTGATGGTGGTGACTGATGGTGGAGAGTGATGGTGGAGAGTGATGGTGGAGAGTGATGGTGGAGAGTGATGCATTAGTGTGGAAAGAGACACATGTGTACAGTTCAGGACATTTATTAAAGAAAACATTTCGCCACGAGTGGCTTCTGTCCTAATACAGAGATAACTAAGAGAACACGTATATTGGTATAGTTGCAGGAGTCAAGTTAAGTGTCGCATGGGTAGAGGTGGTAGTGGTAGTAATAGTAGTAGTAGTAGTAGTAGTAGTAGTAGTAGTAGTGGTGGTAGTAGTAGTAGTAGTAGTAGTAGTAGTAGTAGTAATAGTAGTGGTGGTAGTAGTAGTAGTAGTAGTGGTAGTAGTAGTAGTAATAGTAGTGGTGGTAGTAGTAGTAGTAGTAGTAGTAGTAGTAGTAGTAGTAGTAGTAGTAATAGTAGTGGTGGTAGTAGTAGTAGTAGTAGTAGTAGTAGCAGTAGTAGTAGTAGTAGTAGTAGTAATAGTAGTGGTGGTGGTGGTAGTAGTGGGAGTAGTAGTAGTAGTAGTAGTAGTAATAGTAGTGGTGGTAGTAGTAGTAGTAGTAGTAGTAGTAGTAGTAGTAGTAGTAGTAGTAGTAGTAGTAGTAGTAGTAGTAATAGTAGTGGTGGTAGTAGTAGTAGTAGTAGTAGTAATAGTAGTGGTGGTAGTAGTAGTAGTAGTAGTAGTAGTAGTGGTAGTAGTAGTAGTAATAGTAGTGGTGGTAGTAGTAGTAGTAGTAGTAGTAGTAGTGGTAGTAGTAGTAGTAGTAGTAGTAGTAGTGGTAGTAGTAGTAGTAATAGTAGTGGTGGTAGTAGTAGTAGTAGTAGTAGTAGTAGTAGTAGTAGTGGTAGTAGTAGTAGTAATAGTAGTGGTGGTAGTAGTAGTAGTAGTAGTAGTAGTAGAAGTAGTAGTAGTAGTTGTGGTGGTGGTGTTGGTAGTAGTAGTAGTAGTAGTAGTAGTAGCAGTAGTAGTAGTAGTGGTAGTAGTAGTAGTAGTAGTAGTAGTAGTAGTGGTAGTAGTAGTAGTAGTAGTAGTAGTAGTAGTAGTACTAGTAGTAGTAGTGGTGGTGTTGGTAGTAGTAGTAGTAGTAGTAGTAGTACTAGTAGTAGTAGTGGTGGTGTTGGTAGTAGTAGTAGTAGTAGTAGTAGTAGTTGTGGTGGTGGTGTTGGTAGTAGTAGTAGTAGTAGTAGTAGTAGTAGTAGTAGTAGTAGTACTAGTAGTAGTAGTGGTGGTGTTGGTAGTAGTAGTAGTAGTGGTAGTAGTAGTAGTAATAGTAGTGGTGGTAGTAGTAGTAGTAGTAGTAGTAGTAGTAGTAGTAGTAGTAGTAGTAGTAGTAGTAGTAGTAGTAGTAGTAGAACTAAGGTGGTGAGACGGATGGCTACAGAGGGACCTGATACCATGCTACAGCACTAAAAACCGTAAAAACGCGAGTGTTCAACATAGGGACGGTGTTGCACACCTCATGAAATTCAATGAAGGTAAACTAGTGATTAAAGACGATTTAAGATGGAGTAAATGCATAGAAACTCCCCTAATTGCTGTAAGAAACTCTATATAGCAAAAGTCCGGTAGTTACAGTATATCATGTTTGTAGATGAATGGTTCACAGAACCGACACGTTGATAAATTAGACACATGTGTCCATACATACATAAAGTCCATACACAGGAGAAGCTTGAAGAATATGCGGCGAATGAGATAATCAGTCCCTCAACCTTGAGTCGATGTGGTCAGTCCATCAATCTTGAGTAGAATACGGCATATTCTTCGCTTGCCTAACCCTTGGGCACGACCTACTTCCACATTGGGCAAATGTGACACCACCTATGACTGCTGCACCTCTCCTACCTACGGTTTATAAGCTCCTTCTCCGCTCATATGCCGTATTCTACTCAAGATTGATGGACTGACCACATCGACTCAAGGTTGAGGGACTGATTACCTCATTCTCCGCATATTCTTCAAGCTTCTCCTGTGTATGGACTGATGAAGCCACTGTGTAGCGAAACGGTTCCTTAATAAAGATACCGAAGAGTTGCACATGTGTCTAATTTATCACAGTATATCATTATTGCTAATCAACGGGATATTACCCATTCTTAAATCTACTGTAACATTATATCAACAGGTCCGTCTGTAGCCATCCGTCTTACCACCTTAGTTCCACTACTACTACTACTACTACCACGATTACTATTATTACTACTACTACTACCACTTGTCGGTATTACCAAACCATTTCTTCATCAAAATTAGTATTTTCTCTTCCATCAAATTTAGGCCTCAAATTTTCTGGGGGCTTTAATGTCGTGGTGGCTCAGGGGTGTTCTCAGCAGGACGCCATCACGACGGTCGTTACCTCTGGGGTGTTCCCAGCAGTACGCCATCACGACCGTCATTACCTCAGGGGTGTTCTCAGCAGTACGCCATCACGACGGTCATTACCTCAGGGGTGTTCTCGGCAGGACGCCATCACGACTGTCATAACCTCAGGGGTGTTCTCAACAGTACGCCATCACGACGGTCATTACCTCATGGTGTTCTCAGCAGAACGCCATCACGATGGTCGTTACCTCTGCTAGAATGCTTTAAACTGCAGCAATAATTGTATTAATGGTCAAGATGGTTTCAAATTTGTATATATATATATATATATATATATATATGTATGTATATGTATATATATATATATATATATATATATATATATATATATATATATATATATATATATATATATATATAATAATATATATATATATATATATATATATATATATATATATATATATATATATATATATATATATATATATATATATATATATATATATATATATATCACTGTCTTGCCAGAAGGGTGCTTTACACTACAGTTTTTAAACTGCAACATTAACACCCCTCCTTCAGAGTGCAGGCACTGTACTTCCCATCTCCAGGACTCAAGTCCGGCCTGCCGGTTTCCCTGAATCCCTTCATAAATGTTACTTTGCTCACACTCCAACAGCACGTCAAGTATTAAAAACCATTTGTCTCCATTCACTCCTATCAAACACGCTCACGCATGCCTGCTGGAAGTCCAAGCCCCTCGCACACAAAACCTCCTTTACCCCCTCCCTCCAACCCTTCCTAGGCCGACCCCTACCCCGCCTTCCTTCCACTACAGACTGATACACTCTTGAAGTCATTCTGTTTCGCTCCATTCTCTCTACATGTCCGAACCACCTCAACAACCCTTCCTCAGCCCTCTGGACAACAGTTTTGGTAATCCCGCACCTCCTCCTAACTTCCAAACTACGAATTCTCTGCATTATATTCACACCACACATTGCCCTCAGACATGACATCTCCACTGCCTCCAGCCTTCTCCTCGCTGCAACATTCATCACCCACGCTTCACACCCATATAAGAGCGTTGGTAAAACTATACTCTCATACATTCCCCTCTTTGCCTCCAAGGACAAAGTTCTTTGTCTCCACAGACTCCTAAGTGCACCACTCACTCTTTTTCCCTCATCAATTCTATGATTCACCTCATCTTTCATAGACCCATCCGCTGACACGTCCACTCCCAAATATCTGAATACGTTCACCTCCTCCATACTCTCTCCCTCCAATCTGATATTCAATCTTTCATCACCTAATCTTTTTGTTATCCTCATAACCTTACTCTTTCCTGTATTCACCTTTAATTTTCTTATTTTGCACACCCTACCAAATTCATCCACCAATCTCTGCAACTTCTCTTCAGAATCTCCCAAGAGCACAGTGTCATCGGCAAAGAGCAGCTGTGACAACTCCCACTTTGTGTGTGATTCTTTATCTTTTAACTCCACGCCTCTTGCCAAGACCCTCGCATTTACTTCTCTTACAACCCCATCTATAAATATATTAAACAACCACGGTGACATCACACATCCTTGTCTAAGGCCTACTTTTACTGGGAAAAAATTTCCCTCTTTCCTACATACTCTAACTTGAGCCTCACTATCCTCGTAAAAACTCTTCACTGCTTTCAGTAACCTACCTCCTACACCATACACTTGCAACATCTGCCACATTGCCCCCCTATCCACCCTGTCATACGCCTTTTCCAAATCCATAAATGCCACAAAGACCTCTTTAGCCTTATCTAAATACTGTTCACTTATATGTTTCACTGTAAACACCTGGTCCACACACCCCCTACCTTTCCTAAAGCCTCCTTGTTCATCTGCTATCCTATTCTCCGTCTTACTCTTAATTCTTTCAATTATAACTCTACCATACACTTTACCAGGTACACTCAACAGACTTATCCCCCTATAATTTTTGCACTCTCTTTTATCCCCTTTGCCTTTATACAAAGGAACTATGCATGCTCTCTGCCAATCCCTAGGTACCTTACCCTCTTCCATACATTTATTAAATAATTGCACCAACCACTCCAAAACTATATCCCCACCTGCTTTTAACATTTCTATCTTTATCCCATCAATCCCGGCTGCCTTACCCCCTTTCATTTTACCTACTGCCTCACGAACTTCCCCCACACTCACAACTGGCTCTTCCTCACTCCTACAAGATGTTATTCCTCCTTGCCCTATACACGAAATCACAGCTTCCCTATCTTCATCAACATTTAACAATTCCTCAAAATATTCCCTCCATCTTCCCAATACCTCTACCTCTCCATTTAATAACTCTCCTCTCCTATTTTTAACTGACAAATCCATTTGTTCTCTAGGCTTTCTTAACTTGTTAATCTCACTCCAAAACTTTTTCTTATTTTCAACAAAATTTGTTGATAACATCTCACCCACTCTCTCATTTGCTCTCTTTTTACATTGCTTCACCACTCTCTTAACTTCTCTCTTTTTCTCCATATACTCTTCCCTCCTTGCATCACTTCTACTTTGTAAAAACTTCTCATATGCTAACTTTTTCTCCCTTACTACTCTCTTTACATCATCATTCCACCAATCGCTCCTCTTCCCTCCTGCACCCACTTTCCTGTAACCACAAACTTCTGCTGAACACTCTAACACTACATTTTTAAACCTACCCCATACCTCTTCGACCCCATTGCCTATGCTCTCATTAGCCCATCTATCCTCCAATAGCTGTTTATATCTTACCCTAACTGCCTCCTCTTTTAGTTTATAAACCTTCACCTCTCTCTTCCCTGATGCTTCTATTCTCCTTGTATCCCATCTACCTTTTACTCTCAGTGTAGCTACAACTAGAAAGTGATCTGAAATATCTGTGGCCCCTCTATAAACATGTACATCCTGAAGTCTACTCAACAGTCTTTTATCTACCAATACATAATCCAACAAACTACTGTCATTTCGCCCTACATCATATCGTGTATACTTATTTATCCTCTTTTTCTTAAAATATGTATTACCTATAACTAAACCCCTTTCTATACAAAGTTCAATCAAAGGGCTCCCATTATCATTTACACCTGGCACCCCAAACTTACCTACCACACCCTCTCTAAAAGTTTCTCCTACTTTAGCATTCAAGTCCCCTACCACAATTACTCTCTCACTTGGTTCAAAGGCTCCTATACATTCACTTAACATCTCCCAAAATCTCTCTCTCTCCTCTGCATTCCTCTCTTCTCCAGGTGCATACACGCTTATTATGACCCACTTCTCGCATCCAACCTTTACTTTAATCCACATAATTCTTGAATTTACACATTCATATTCTCTTTTCTCCTTCCATAACTGATCATTTAACATTACTGCTACCCCTTCCTTTGCTCTAACTCTCTCAGATACTCCAGATTTAATCCCATTTATTTCCCCCCACTGAAACTCTCCTACCCCCTTCAGCTTTGTTTCGCTTAGGGCCAGGACATCCAACTTCTTTTCATTCATAACATCAGCAATCATCTGTTTCTTGTCATCCGCACTACATCCACGCACATTTAAGCAACCCAGTTTTATAAAGTTTTTCTTCTTCTCTTTTTTAGTAATTGTATACAGGAGAAGGGGTTACTAGCCCATTGCTCCCGGCATTTTAGTCGCCTCATACGACACGCATGGCTTACGGAGGAAAGATTCTTTTCCACTTCCCCATGGACAATAGAAGAAATAAAAAAGAACAAGAGCTATTTAGAAAAAGGAGAAAAACCTAGATGTATGTATATATATATGCATGTGCGTGTCTGTGAAGTGTGACCAAAGTGTAAGTAGGAGTAGCAAGATATCCCTGTTATCTTAGCGTGTTTATGAGACAGAAAAAGAAACCAGCAATCCTACCATCATGCAAACCAGTTACAGGTTTTTGTTTCACAGTCATCTGGCAGGACGGTAGTACTTCCCTGGGTGGTTGCTGTCTACCAACCTACTACCTATAATAA